>NW_007245791.1:69856-94513 GCF_000164805.1 Carlito syrichta | reverse complement strand
CCTCCCTTCCCCTCCCTGCCCCCCCATAGTTTCCCGCCACTGTCAATCCTTTTCTTATAGTATTACAATAGATGTTCAAAGTCCACTTATGAGTGAGAACATGTGTTATTCAGATCTTTGGTTTTGCGAGAGATCACTCAGTATTATAAACTCTAATTCCATCCAGGTTGCTGCAAAGTTCATGATTTTATTCCTTTTATGGCTGCATAGTATTCCGTCGTGTATATGTACCACATTTTTTTAATCCAGTCCTCTTTTAAAAACTGTCTATTATATAACTAATGATATCCTGTAGTGGGTTGAATGGTGACTTCCAGAAAGATATGTCCATGTTCTAATCTGCTGTGAATGTAAATTTGTTTGGGAAAAAATATTTTTGCAGATGTAATTAAATTAAAGATATTGCTATAAGATCATTCTGGATAATATGACTGGGCCTTTAATCCAATGATAAATGTTCTCATAAGAGACAGAAGAGGAAATGATGACTGGCAGAAGTTAAAAAGACCATGTGAAGACCGAGGTAGAGATTGGAGCTTGTAGCCACAAGCCAAGGAATGCCTGGAGCCATCAGAAGCTATAAGAGGCAAGGAAAGATTCTCATAGCTTTTAGGTGGAGTGTAGCACTGCCACACTTGATTTCAGATTTCTGGCCTCCAGATCTGTGAGAGAGTACATTTTTAAAAAATTTTATTTTATTTTAAAGATGTGGGGTACAATTTAGGGTTGGGTGTACAAGTGCTCATTGTACAGGCAAAGTTTGGGCCTCCATTTGGTCCCCACTTTGCCTGATTTGAGATCAGGTACCCTGATTGATGTTATGTCCCTCCTCCCACCCAGCAGTTTCTGGCTACTGTTAATCCTCTCCTGAAGTACTATGATAAATGATCAGTGTCTACTTATGAGTGAAAACATATGGTACTTAGTTCTTTGTTTCTGTGATAAATTGCGAGTATTGTAGACTCTAAATCCATTCAAGTTGCTGTGCAGTCCAAAATATTTTTCTTCTTTCTGGCTGTGTAATATTCCATCATGTATATGTACCACATTTTTTTTTATCCAGTCCAGTTTTGATGGGCAGCATGGTTGGTTCCATGTTTTTGCTATTGTAAATAATGCTGCAGTAAACATGCATGTGCAGGTATCATTATTGTAGTGATTGAAGTTCCTCTGGGTATATTCCCAGAAGGGGGATTGCTGGTTCATATGGAAGGCCAATTTCTAGTTCTTTTAGGGACTGCCACACCATTTTCTATAGAGGTTGAACTAGTTTGCGTGCCCCCTAACAGTGTAGAAGCATTCCCTTTTCTCCGCATCCTCACCAGCATCTGTTGTTGTTTATTTTATTAATGATGGCCATTTTTACTGGAGTTACATGGTATCTCAATGTTGTTTTGATTTGCATTTCTCTGATGATTAGTGAGGCTGAGGACTTTTTCATGTGTCTGTTGGCTGCTCATATATCTTATTTTAAGACGTGTCTATTCATGTCTTTTGCCCACTTTTTAATGCAGCTGTTTGTTTTTTTCCTTTCGGCATATTTGAGTTCCTTGTAGAACCTGGATGTCAGGCCTTTGTCAGATATGCTATTCTCACATATTTTCCCATTCTGTTGGTTGTCTCCCTGTCTTGATGGCTTTTTTGCTTTGTAGAAGCTTTTCAGTTTGATGAGGCCCTTGTCTATCTTATCTGTTATGGCATGGACTTTTGGAGTTTTGATCAAAAAGCTAAATATGAAACCCCAAACTTCAAGAATCTTAGAAAATTTAGGAGATATCCTTACAGAAATTGGAATAGGCAACAAATTCCTGATCATTTTTGCTGTTTTAAGTCACTCATTTTGTGGTAATTTGTTATAGCAGTGACAAGAAACAAATGTGTAGTCTATTTCATTTTCAAATCATAGACTGGTTCAAATCATTTCTTCAAAAACTTGAGATGGTCCCACATCGTCCTACTGTGGTCATCATTGCCCTTGGTGTCTTCTAGCTCCACTAACTTTCTGACTTCTTTACATGCAGTCCTTGAGGACCTCTCTTCCACAGCAGCATCAGTCCTGGACATACCATCATGCTTTTGCTCCCCTTGGTCTTGTCTTTCCTCTGCTTGTGGAGCCTCCTCTTTCTTTACTCATCCCACTCCATAATCTGCTGATCTCATTTTCAAGTTTAGTCTAATGGATACCTTTTTTCTAAAATCCTGGAGAAAGAGTCCAGGCCAGAGTTAATTGCTCTGTTTCTGTGTGCCCACAGCAATCTATTTATACCTCCACGTATTACTTATGTCCATCTGTCCTGTATTGTAGTTAATCAGTTGCCTGTGAAATCCTGGAGGCAGGGCAAGAATTAACAGTCATCTCGGTAGTTCCCCTGGGGCCAGCTGTGGAAAGTCTGCTGATGAAGACTGACTTGCCTCTTGATGCCCATGAACACCTCTACAGAAGGGTTTCCCAAACTGGACTTTTACGAGAATCCCCTAAGGAACTTGTTAGAAATATAGATTCCTAGTCTTCTGCAAATTCATTATTTTAGGGGGCGGGACAGGAATATATATCTCTATCAGGCAGTTCAAGTAATTTTGATGCAGGTGGTTGCCTGACTACAGCTCAGGAAACAGTGATCTAAAATCTGGATTAGAAACTTCTGTGGCATCCCCCTGTTGAATGCTAGATACTTGTATTAATTTCTCTTGGGATACAATGAGTGACTTAAAATTGCATTCCTCTTGGGAAAGAAGAATCAAATTATCCTTTAAGGCCTTGGTCAAAAGAAGCTGCACATTTGATCCCATTTCTAACCTCTGTCTCAGTCCACCTGAAATCTGTTTTGTGTCTCTGGGGCTGCTGAGGATTTAGAGCTGGTTTCCTTATTTTAAAATTCACTTGCTTTGGGCTCAGCGACACATGGCTAGGATTGTCTTACTCAGACAGCATGATTATTTTTAGTGTCTTAAACAATAGCAAGTTCTATTGTTACTGCACATCTCTCCCTGTTTAACTTGATTTCAAAGAGCTCCAACTGTATCACTTTAGATGGAAAGCATTGCATAACTATCTATGCCTATGAAAGGAATAACCCAGTGTGCCGTATTTCTGTCTTTTGGAACATTATGAATTTTCCCTCCCATTTAGGAATGTTGTATGTCTTTGATAACTTCTGCATAACTCCAATCACTCAGAACAGAATTTAGTATAAGATAAGCTGACTTTTATTCTCTGAGCTTTAGTTTCATCTCATGAAAATGGTGATAATGATATCTGCTTCATAAAATAGACGTGAGAATTAAGTAAAAGAGTTTAATATATAGAAGAAATTTAATATGATATCTGATTCATAGGAATGCCTCAAAAAATTAATTTTGTGATTATAGGCAGGTTTAATGTTCATAATTTCAGATGTATCCTAAAAGTTCATCGTTGTCATTCCCCTTCTCATCTACATCATCACCATCGTCAAAATGCGGGATTTGAATTACTTTTCACTGTGTGTTGGGCACATTCTGAGTAGTACTTGATTCTTTACGACCTTCTCTTTTTTTTCTCTCTGTGTTTGTGTTTGCCATAACACATTACCACAAACTTAGGGCTTAATACAACAAAAATTTATTATTCAGTAGGTCAGAAGTCCAACACAAGGTTTTGTTGGGCTAAAATCAAGGTGTCAAGAGGACTTTATTCCTTTCTGGAGTCTCTAGGGGAGAATCTGATTCCCACTAATTCAGGTTGTTTGCAGAATTCAGTTTCTTGCTATTGTAAGACTGAAGTCTCTGTTTCTTTGCTGACTATCAACCGAGGACTGTTCCTGGCTTCTAGAGGCCACCCACATTCCTTGGCTGTGGTCTCCTTCCTCAGTCTTCAAAGCCAGCAAGAGTGTGTTGAGTCCCTCTCAAACTTTGAAATCCTCTTGTCACTTGTTCTCTGTCTGATTCTTTTGCTTTACTCTTCCACTTTTTAAAATTTTTTTGAATTGGAGTCTCACTCAGTTGCCCAGGCTGGAGTGCAGTGGCCGCTCTCGGCCACTGCAGCCTCGACTTGCTGGGCTCAGGCGATCCTTCTGCCTCAGTCTTCCAAGTAGCTGGAACTATAGGCGCACGCTACCACGCCCAGCTAATTTTTTATTTATTGTAGAGATGAGGTCTTGCCAAGTTGCCCAGGTGGGTCTCGAACCCGCGGGCTCAGGCAATCCACTCTCCTCAGCTCCCCAAGCGAGGGATTACAGGCTGAGCCACCGAGGCCAGCTTACTCTTCCATTTTTAAGGGTCCATGTGAATAGATCATGTCTACCCAGATAATCCAGGAAAATCTCCTATTCAAAGGCCTATAACCTTAATTTCATTTGCAATATTCCTTTTGCTATCTAACTCAACATAGTCACATACTTTTGGGAATTAGGATATGGACATTTTTGGGGGAGTGGGGCATTATTCTGCTTATCACATATTCACTGTCTCATTGAATTCTTCCAGTGTCCCTATTTCATTATCCCCATTTTACAGATGAGAAAAGAAAGGACTAGTCAGATTAAATAACTTGCCTAGGTTCTAATTGATAGTAAGTGATTACGCCAGTTTACAAATCTAGGAACTTTGCTTGCAGAATCTGCCTAGTTTAGAACTATACTAGGATGAGCTATAAGACAAGCTCTGGTAGTAAGGCCAGAAACTCCTTTCCTGTATTTATGGCCTGGAACAATTTGAAAGATTTAAAAAAAAAAAAAGGAAAAGAAAAAGAAAGAAACCCCCCAAACCTGGCCTGCATTCAGTAACTTGGGAGATTTTATTTTCCACAGAAGGTCAGAGAGCCAAACAAAAAGCTCTCAAGTCTGTCTCAAAGATGTATGTTTCTGACTAAGTCTTACTGACATAGGACACAAACACCTTCTTTTTTCCTCTTTAAGAATTATGCTTATTCACAAAAGAAGAAATACAAATGAACAACAGACATGAGAAGTCAACTATCCTTTGAAATTATACAAATATAATTAATATAAAATATGATTTTCTCTGTGAAATAAGAAATTTTTTTGTGTGTAGCAAACAGGCACTTCCATAATCTGCTGTCAAGAATGTGAATGGGAACAGTCTTTCCAGAGAGTGATTTGGTCACACCTGCAATATGGGGAGGAGGCTTCCTGTTATTCTCCTTTACTAACAAACACCTTCTTATAGCTCATTTTGCAACTTTCTCCCCATTTTATATGCTTTGTATTCTGATATGCTCATCACCAAAACTTCCATAGGAAGTTGGAGGAAACATTATTAGGAACAACAGTTTATTTCCACAAATATGTAGTATACCTGTTCATATCTATTAGTTATTTAATACTCTATGCTAAATGCCTTACCTCACGTAGTGACCCTCCAAAATAAAACAGCTGGAAATTGCAGACAAGAAAACTGAGATACTAAATAAATTTAGGATTAGATCCTTGACAACCTCAACCTTAGTATGCTCTATAATCAGTGTAATCTTTTCTTCTCAGATTGAGATATTTGTATCTTTCATTTTCTGCTTCTGGAAATGTCTGCACTTTGCCCTTAACTGAAGTATCTGCTACCAGGCATCTTGGCATTTGGTCTACTCTCCTATGTCCAACTGAATGCTATAATGATAGGCCCCTGATAGCCCCTAGGCCAGGCAAAGGAGAAAACCATCTTAAATCAAGGAGTTTTTAGATGATCACCCAGTGGCTCTGCTTTATTCATATGTAAGTGCAGGGTAGAGAACTTTTATATTGCTTAACCTGGAATAGATAAGACTTCGGACCTTCAGATATAAGTGGGTAGAACTTTCTCCTAACTCCAGCTGAATTCTTATACAACTCATAGCATCGGCCTTTTGTATAATATTATTTCCTTATTTCCGTGTAGGTCTTTATTATTTACCAAACCTTTTTACCTGTTTTCTCATTCCATTGTTAAAAACATTCTGTGAAGTAAGATAGAAAAAAAGCATATCATTATAATATAATGACGATGATTGATGAATGCTTACCATTTTCCAATGTCAAATACTCTCCATATTTTAACTGGTTTAGTTTTCTCAACATCCAGTGAGATAGGTACTACTATTATTCCCATTTTACAGATAAAGCTAATTGACTTCTTTAAGATTACCCAGCTAGTAAGAATGGATTGGGTTTTAAACTTAGGCAATTTGACTCCTAGGAATATACCTTAAACTAAGATTCAAAAGCATTATTTCCATTCTGTAGCTGAACCAATTAATATCCAAAGTGAAATTAAGTAAGGTTTGTTTAAGGCCTCCCAGCGGGCTGTTCTAGGATTCTGACCAAGTTTCCTGCCTTCTATTTGGAGGCAGTAATGATATAGCAGAATTATATGGCATCAGAGAGAGTTCAATTCACATTATGGATCTGTCAGGTAATGCATGTGTGACCTTGGGTAAATCATGGTTAGTCTCTAAATTTTAATTCATGCAACTCAAAAATGGGCATATTCATATCTACTTCTTTAGGTTGTCAGTAGAATGGAGGTAATATATATAAAATTCCTGGTATACAGTGAATAAATAGTCGCTGTTATTATTAGTCAATGCTGTTATTATTAGACCCTCTCTAAATGAGGGTCCAGGTCTGGTAGGTTTTAGGTCTGGGTGAAATTGCAGTTGTTTGGGAAAAATGATTGAGCAGCTCTTGATCATTTTTTAACACAAGCCATAGGCTATTGGCAGACACCACCTGATAAACCAACATCAGTTTTGGGGGAGGCTCAGAGATGTGTTCTGGACCTGGGAAATACAGTGGCTGAGACTAGGATACCTTATAAGGTTCTGGTGAATTTGGCATCTACAGCAATCAGAATTGGGGTTGAGCTTATTAATAAGCTTCTTAGTTCCTTTAACTGTTCCCCTAGATGAACTACTGATAAACATGATTTCTTATCTTTTCTGCTCTAATATAAACCTCCTTCTGGAAGAGATTCCAAAGGCAATTCTGGAAAGCTGAGCAAAATGTGGTGGTGTTGAGGAAATGGATGTAGGGTAAAGACTGTTCTCTGTGTCAAGTTGTAAGTTTTGGGGTAGACCACTAAAATATACATTGATCTCTTGAGTAAACATTGTTGTGCCCCCAGAAACAGTGTTCTGTTCACAACGATTTATGGTCTATGATGCTATGGTGTGATCTGAAGTAATTATGAAAGGAAGAGCAGATACCAAATAAATTTAGAGGATAAAAGTAGGCATATGAACATATATGCAGAAATGTCCTAGGTTTTCAGTTCCTTCCAAGGAGACTTTTAGCAGCATACCTAGGGAAGCTCTACTCTCTGATGTTTACTGGCACTGAAGGTTGAACGGTAGAAATTTGTGAATTGTCTGTTCCCTGCTGAGGTTTGTGTACTCTTCTTCTTGAGAGCCTTCTCCCCCTTTCCCAAAAAAGGAAGAAAATAAAATAACAGGAGTAAAAAAAGGCTCAGAAATAGTGACATCTGATCTTAGTGCCTGGTTTTCAATGAACTTGAACTAATGTCTAACTCTTAGATGTTTTAGTCACCTCAGGCAGAAGAAATGATCAAGTCAAGCATATCCAATGTGATTTTTTGCATTAAAGTGAGTTCCAAAAAATAAATAAATAAATCCGCATGGTAAAATATGTGCATGAATAGGCTCTAGAATCAAGCGGATCTACCTATCTCTACATCCCACCTCTGTAACTTAATAGCCATGAGTCTATGGGAAAGGTACTTTATTTCTCTAAACCTCAGTTTCCATATTTGTAAAATGACAATAAGCATAGTACCTATTTCATGGTCTTATCATAAAGATTAAATTAGAAATCCAAATATAATAATAGTAACTAGTCTGTAGTATGTGTTCAATATTATGTCTTACAATTATTTTAGCATCTCCTGTCCGAGTTATATGGGTTTACTCATGATGGAAAGTTGTAATGGGACCACTTTATTCTACTTTTCTTTTAGGTTAGTATTTAATAGAAGGTCTTCCCTCTCTTCAGAAGTCAGATCTTCAACTAGGCCCAGGAGAGGCAATTCCCAGCACTATGTTTTGAGCCAAGGAAAAGCAGAGGCAGCCTTAGGTGTTGACAAGTCCCTTATGTACCTTCTGGCACAGTCACCAGGGAAAGGAGACCCAGAGAACACCACAGACAACTGCTCTCAATTCTAGCCTGCTGTCAGAGCAGGCAGAAAACAGAACACTCAAGCCCCGCCAGACCGCAGGTGCAAAAGCCACTGGAGACAGGAGCCTATTTCCAAGCTGCCTGGCACAGCTGTTGAATATGAAGGTCAGTCAAATTCTGAGGTGTTGCCTCTGTTGCTCTCAAAGAGGAATGGAAAAAAAGTGGATTTGAGAAAAGTTAAGGTCTGATTTGGCTCTCCAAGGTGGTCAGTTAGGGTGCTTTAAAATATTACAGAAATAGACCAAGTATGAGTTTAAACTGTGTTTTTACAGTGGGAGACAGTGAGAACGACAGAAGAAAATGAATTGTCCCATCCCATATCACCAGTGGTGCAGGGTCATCCTGTGGTCTGGATCTCTGGACTCTAATTTCTGTTACACAGCACTGCTGACCACTGCCACTTGACAATTTGAAGGATAAAAGTCATGCAAGAATCTAGTATACTGAATTCCTTAATAGTAAGGTTCTGAAAAATATGAAGCATAAATGTGTTTCTCTATGATCTTCTAAATCTCCTAGATGAGTAGGATTGGGCTCATCCAAATTGGGACCTTTTAGAACTTGAGAATGGTTTTTCTGGAAGCAAATGAGAGAAGAGATACAACATGTTTTATGTTTTTGCCTTTGCTTGGCTTTTGAAACTTATAATGTGTGGTTTAAAAATTAAACACCTGTTTTTTAACAAAAGAAAATAATAATGCTTACCTTTATATGAGAAAAGGTGGTACAAGTGATACTGTTCCCCTAGAGGATGAAGCTAAGCTGCTTTTTGCAGTACTGATGATAGATTAGATAAGTGTATATTACCATTATTTCACTGGCCCCTATTGTAACCAAGAGTGAGTGTTTGCAAGAAAGCAAGCCCAGGTGGGGCGTGCATGCCTGCTGCACAAAAAAGTTGAGCTCAGGGTGTCTGGACAGGGATTCACCCCTTAGCATTAGATTCATCAGCACCACATCCTAACAGCTGAGCTAAAACATTCTCCTCAAGTGTTACAATTAAACACCTACATGCCCCAACACACAATGCCGAATCCCTATAGGTCAGTTAAACAGACAAACAGTTCCTATTGGAGATTATAAGAGATCAAACTACCAAAAGCAGCCAGGCAAACTAACACAGTGTTTTGCATCCTTCTACTTTCAAAGCACATTGGCGAGTGAGTAAGCAATTTCAAAGACATTAAAACATGGCAACCTCCTTTTAAATTTACCTCAATGGCTTGATAGAGATTTGGGGGAATAAAGATATGTCCTCCATAACAGCACAGTCCTATAAAAATGTAGTTCACACATGCAAACTACATTTGAAATTTAAAAATTTCCAGTAGCCACATTTTTGAAGAATAAAGAAATAAATTAAATTAATTTGAACGATATGTTTTGTAATACATTTCAGTTAAATCAATCTATCCAAACCATTATCATTTTACCATGTAATTCACACAAAATTAATGTGATATCATATTATTCTTTTAAACTAAGACTTCAGAATCTGGTATGTATTTGACATGTACACCTGTTCTGTGAAAGGGCCATATATACAAAGTGACCCCCAAACATAGGCGCCGAGAAACCAAAGAGCAAGGCAGACAAATCTAGTTTGTCAGTAAAGGGTGATTTATTGGGGAACTTACCACATGGTCTTGGGCAGTAGTGGGTGAATCGCTGCACCATTACTTCCCAGATCCAGGGCTTATATACTGTAGAGAAAGAGTGTACAAGCTCTACAGACAATTGAAGGCAATCCTCTAGAATAAGCAAGAATGCTACATGTATCATAGCCTATAAATTGTGCAATGGCATCCAGGTGGCTTTGATATAAAGGTAGGATTTATAGTGAGTACATGTTTTTAAAGTAAGGACAGTAAATAAAGTAGGTATCAGGAGGCAGCCCCAGGACTGGGGTAAACCAGAAGTCAACATGGCAGATTGGCATCCAAAACGGAGTCACTTTTGTCCTCACAAGTCTGTGTACGTTAACAGAACTAGAAGACAGTGACAACAGGAAGCAATTTGTCCTCATACTCAGAGACTTTGAGGGATCTCCCTCAAGTCAAACTCCCCAACTGAAAAACTGGTGGTGAGTTGAGCATGATGGCACATCCCTGTAGCTCCAGTTACTAAAGAAACTGAGGCCTGAAGTGAGATTGCTTGAACCCAGCCTGGGCAACTTATCAAGACCTCACCTTTAAAAAAATTAGTAACTGGTGGCTCTGACTCCATGCCATCCCTCCAGGTAGTCAGATGTGAAAATCTTTAACTCCTTTATGAACATGGAGCCTACTCCATGAAAAGCACCATTAGATTCAAGATAGTAAAATTCATTTGAAACTAATTCGTGAGTAATGAAGTCGCTATGATGGGCCGTAGTGCTTAAGAGCTGTGTGTGGCTCATGGTGACTATCTTGGCCAGTATGGCTCTAGAGCCAGCATGAAGACAACAAGGTCCTCTTCAATAAGGATTCCAGTATTGCTGGCACTCTCCGGGAACAATGGATTCTCTTAGTCAATACAATCGGGAAGACCATCACAATACCAACTAAACAAGAACCAGAACAAGTTTTTTGAAGTAGAGTTTCCTCAGTACTCAATGGATTTATCCATTTAGCTGTGGGGGGCTGGGGGAGGGTAGGGGTATATAGGAGGTTAATGCATCCTTTCAGGATCACGGGGAGTAAGCCTTTTTCTGCTCAGATTCACATTTTTCTCTGGCCTCTTTCTGTGGTGGCTGACAATTGCTTGGCAGACTAGGATGTAAAGAGGCTCTGTATTATTCTGTTGTCTCTGGCTGTGGCTGCTTTAGAGACTATGTTACCATGCAGACACAACCACTTCTGTAATGCTTGAAATTTAATGAGAGGAGAGTTGTGCACTTTTTTCCTTCCCATTATCAAATAATCAAAGGTTATTTCTAAGGGTGAAGCTGTTCCTTCTAGTCACTATTTAAGGCTGTGAAAGAGAAAGTGATCTTGTCACTCCTAAAACTGTCTAATGCTGTTTTTGCCTACAGGCCAAGGGAAAAGGCCTTCTGCTTCTTCACAGAAAGCTAGTTTTGTCAGCGGTTACAATTTTATTGTCGATGCTGTACCTCTGTATTAGTGTTAGTGCAAGGCTCATAAACCTTAGCAACTTCATTACTCACCCATTAGTTTCAAATGAATTTTACTATCTTGAATCTAATGGTGCTCTTCATGGAGTAGGCTCCATGTTCATAAAGGATTTAA
The DNA here is from genome assembly GCF_000164805.1 of Carlito syrichta. Lineage (NCBI taxonomy): Eukaryota > Metazoa > Chordata > Mammalia > Primates > Tarsiidae > Carlito > Carlito syrichta. The sequence continues at coordinate 83,127 of NW_007245791.1, read as the reverse complement.
AGATTTCATATCTGAGTACTTGGAGAGATGGTGTGGAGTCGGAGTCACCAGTTACTGTTTTTTTTTTTTAAAGGCTGGGTCTTGCGATGTTTCCCAGGCTGGGTTCAAGCAATCCTCCCATTTCAGGCCTCAGTTTCTTGAGTAGCTGGGGCTACAGATATATGCCATCATGCTCAGCTCACCATCAGTTTTTTAGTTGGGGATTTTGATTTGAGAGAGATCCCTCAAGGTCTCTGAGTATGAGGACAAATTGCTTCCTGTTGTCACTGTCTTTGAATTTTGTTAATGCAACCTTCCCTTTCCTTAGAGATTGCACACAAGGGTGAAAAATATCCTGGAAATGGAACCAGAAGACTTGAGTTGCTGTTCGAGTTCTTCTGCATCTTCCTATAAGACCTCAAACAGGTTGCTTACGCTTACCAAGTCTCAGCTTGTTCACACATGACATGGAGATAAAGATATTCAAATCACCGAGGGCTGTTGGGAGAATTAAGTGAGGTGATGGGCATTAAGGTGGTTTGTAAACTATAAAGTGTTCTGCAAGTTTAAGAAATGAATGTTTATTGAGCCAAAGCAGTGTATAATCCTGTGAAGACCATGTTCTTGAGAGCCATTCCGGAGGTGCAAGAAACGGGGTGCTAGCTTAGATCCTGCTCTTTGGAGTACCCTCATTCCAGTTTGGTAAGGCACTCAGGGAAGAGGTGAGGCCTTATATTCATGCTGCCCAACTGGAGGAATAACCCCACTGTCATCTCTTTCATTTGTCTCTTCTCTACCCAAATTTATGATCTTGTTTCCCTTCCAGGCTATTGTTGATGGGTATTTTATCCTGGTTTCACCTAGATTAAAAATTTGAGAAAGAGCAGCATTGTTGTATCTTCCAAATCCAAGGTGAGTAAAATTGGCCTTATACATTCTTAGTCACTGTTAGACAAGTGCTCTCTGAGTTCAGTTCACATTGCAGGCTTCTGATTACCCAGAAGCAGATGTGAATTTAGATGGATCTCATTATCTTGCATTTCTTTCTTTCTTTTTTTTTTTGAGATGGAGTCTCACTCTGTTGCCCAGACTGGAGTGCAGTGGCCGCTCCCGGCCACCACAGCCTCGGCCTGCTGGGCTCCGGCGATCCTTCTGCTTCAGCCTTCCAAGTAGCTGGAACTACAGGTGTGCGCTACTGCGCCTGGCTAATTTTAAAAAAAAATTTATTGTGGAGATGAGATCTCGCCAAGTTGTCCAGGCGGGTCTCGAACCCGTGGGCTCAGGCAATCCACTCACCTCAGCCTCCCAAAGGCACGGGATTACAGGCTGAGCCACTGAGCCTGGCTATCTTGCATTTCTAAGACCCTGTCTCAGAGATTCAGAGATAACCAGATTAGTTTCCTCCCTTCCTCCCTGCTTCACAGCCTTCTTCTCTTCCTCCTTCTCTTCTGCCCTCTCTTTAAAATTAGGACAAAAACATTTGACATTAGAGTAATTTACTAATCTGAGTATTTTTAAATGGCCATATTTGCTTATATATTGATAATATTAACTTGTAAGTCTTTTGACTGCTGGAACCATACCTTATTCATACCTCTTATCTTTTTATTCTCCAGAGCCTAGTACAATGCTTTACATAGAGTAGGTGCCTAATGTGTCTACTGAATGAACAGTGAATAGTAGCAATCAACAATTTTGAGAATCTAAAATGTGTTGGAAATTCTACAGTGATACACCTTTACTATTCACAGTGGCAGATTGTGTCACCCCCATTTTGTAGATGAGAAAACTGCATGGCAGAGTGCTCAAGAGATTTACCCAAGGTCATGCAGGGGCAAGATACATGGATTTGAAATTAGGTTGGTGTTGTTCCAAAGCTCATGAATTTTGTGCTACATTTCTGTACTTTTAAATGCTTGCCTTCCAGTCTTAATATAAGTAGCTCTTCCTTAGATAATGTTGCTTTTAAAAAAAAGTAAAAAAATAAAAATAAAAGCCGGGCTGGGTGGCTCAGTCTATAATCCCGCGCCTGGGGAGGCTGAAGTGAGTGGATTGCCTGAGCCCGTGGGTTGGATACCTACCTGGGCAACTTGGCAAGACCTCATCTCTACAATAAATCAAAAATTAGCCGGGCGTGGTGGTGTGCGTCTGTAGCTCCAGCTACTTGGAAGGCTGAGGTGGAAGGATCGGTGGAGCCCAGCAGGTTGAGGCTGAGGTGGCCAGGAGTGGCCACTGCACTCTAGTCTGGGCGACAGAGTGAGACTCCAACTCAAAAAAAAAAAAATAAAAATTAAAGTAAAAAAGGTAAAATGGCACTAGAACAGAAGCCAGGGATTATAGAAAATTTAGATTTAAGGAAGAGAAAGTCTGATATGATGATACTTTTTCTCTTCCTTAAGTCTCCATCTGCTATTAAATTTCTCCTTACCTTCACAAAAATAAAACACTTATTGAATATTTATGTGCCAGGCACTGTGATTAGTGCTTTACTTGCATTTAGTTCTCAAAATGATCCCATGAAGCAGATACTATTATTTTCCTAATTATCAGATGAAGAAATCAAGACATAGAGAGAGTAAGCACCTTTTCCAAGGTGACAGTGCAAATACTGGATTTGTTTTAAACCTAGGTGTGCCTAGCTCTAGAATGGAATTTTTTAACCACTTCATGATACTGTCTTTTACTTTTTCTGCCCTATGGTCAGAACCACCAGTTAATTTGTTTGTGATTGTTGGTAATCCTATAAGATTGTAAGCTCTTTGAGAGTTAGGCATCTTGTCTTTAACTTCTGTTTTGCCCCATACCATTTAGCTAGGGCCCAGTAGGTGCTCACTTAATACTTGGGTATTCTCAGACTCAGCTGATCAATCTCTTGTGTGACACTACAAGAAATGAAATAATTGTTTATATTTTCTTTTTTTATAATCAATATTTTTTATTATGATATTGTGGGGTACAGTTAAGGGTTAGGTATACTAATATACTTCATTCAGGCACCCTTGTTGATAAGAGGTGTCTCCCCGTCCCCAGACAGATATTTACTACCACTAATCCCTGTTTATATTTTCAATAATATTATTAACAACATTATTTCTATGCTGTAGCAGACACTTTTTGTGCCCAGTGCTGCAATCTCTTGATCCACAACTAATTTCCCTTTAAGAATGACCTCTTCCCACCTTAAGCACTTTCCACTTCTCAGCTCTTCTGCCTCAGGGCTTTTTCTGAAGGCTTAGAACTCTCTTTGTTTACCTGTTGGGTAGCATAGAACTGTGGGGAATTATGCCCACAGGGGCAAACCTCAACCAATGGAAAACAGGATAGATACCTCAGACTTCTGTCCTTCAGAAGGAAATTCTTAGGTATACGAGGGGGGACCAAAAATAACACCTCCAAACCAGAATTATTATTATTATTATTATTATTATTATTATTTGAGTTGGCGTCTAACTCCCTCACCCAGGCTGGAGTGCAGTGGGCCACCCCAGTGTCGATCTGCTGAGCTCTGATGATCCTTCCCTCTCAGCCTTCCAAGTAGGTGGAACTACAGGCGTGCGCTACCATGCCCGGCTAATTTTTGATTTATTATAGAGACGAGGTCTTACCAAGTTGCTCAGACTGGTCTCAAACCCGCGGGCTCAGGCAATCACTTGCCTCGGCCTCCCAAAGTGCTGGGATTACAGGCTGAGCCAGTGAGCCCGGCAACCAGAATTATTTTTTGGAGGAAGGACCCCTTGTAGTATGGCTTCTCCTGCTAGGTAAATGTCCTAGTAATCCATCAGCATCATCATTGTATCAGCTAGTGTTGTTGTGAGAGGCTGCGTTCGGCTTCAGTGAATTTTTTTGGAGATTATTCAACACGTTTACCCATTTTATGCAGAGTGATTTATGAGTTCACCTGCCCACATGGTGCTGAATGTTCAGCAGTTTTTGACCCAAAATGCCTTGACCCATATCCCACCCTTACAGTCACCCAATCTTGCTCTGAGCCACGTTTTTTGTTTCCCTGGATGAAAAGTACTCAGAGGGAAACATTTTGCCGATGTAGAAGATGTGAAACAAAAATGGCAGAAGCACTAAAACGGCATCAAAATGAACGAGTTCAAAAACTGTGTTGAGCAGTAGAAAAAGCATTTTTGTTGGTGTATTGCCTCAAATGGAGAATATGTTGAAGGTGACTGAAGTATAAACATGTAAGAATACACATTTTTAAATAAATAAATTCCGGTTTCTTTGGGGGGTACCCCGCGTATTCTGTTTAATCCCTGCAGGATTAGTCCACAGCTACATTGAGTACAAGTTGCCCACAGTGCTTACCAGCACCTCTTATTGTTTATTTCCTGCTCTCTATTTTACTGTTTCCATTCCCTAACTGCTGCCTGCTGGTAGTATCTCCAAAATAAACTCTTTGCACCCAAGTTCTGGTCTTTATTTATTTATTTTGGGTTGGGAGTATATAAAAAACAAGTTAAATACATGCTTATTTGGTAATGACTTTGTGATATAGGCTACATATACTGTCACATACTGTGAATAAAACATGTGATTGGATTAATCAGAGAAGTCATCTCAGTGGAGATAGAGCTTTGAAGGTCTTGGAAAGATAAGGTTAAGCTGAGTGGAGAGACAGTTTAATTTTCAGAACAGCTCTTTCTACCTTTACTAGGTCACAACGTTTGTCTAGTTATGCTGATGAAAGGTACAGTGCCTAAAAAAGAACGCAAGAATGTTTTAAGAATCAATCTGTTTAAAACTAAGATGGTTACAAATTCAATTGACCTCCGTTCTTAGTTTCTTTGTTGAGTTTGGTGTTAAAAAAGACTAACCTGCAGTGTATTCCCAAGTCTGTGGTACATAGCACTTGCCAGTATATACATTTTTATGACTGTGTTTTTCCTTTGAGATCTCTGTCAGGGCCTTACTTTTAAAAGATGCCAGATCTGACATTCATAATCACTGAGAAGTCACCCCACCCCAGAATGTTGAGAGAAGAACATGGCAGATGGAGTCATGAAAATTATATTGAAGAATATCCCTCATAATGATGAAAGATGCAGCAGTGAAGTCCTGGCATACATAAATATGGCAGGAAGGATTTATGCCTGGTGTGTCTGGGCTCATAATAACTAATGTATCAACTTGTTTGAAAACTTTTTAATTAGGAGGATCAGCAGGATTTGTGGATGAGTCATGAAGAGAAGACCTTTCACTTTCAGTAAATGAGGACAAACTAACCATCAGTAGCAATAGCTGCATTTATTTCAATGCCCAATGTAAATGACACTGTTCTAATGAAGATAAGGCCAAGGGTCTAATCTTTATATAGGCTAAATCAGACTGCTTCGTTCCCTTGCCCTGACTGCCCTTCTTCCTCCCTAGCAGCTATCACATACACCACAGGTCTAATGGAGTGAACCACAAACTGCAAATTTAAATCTGACCTTGTCACTTGCCTGATGAAAATCACTGGCTGGTTTCCTACTGCACTTAGCATAAAACCCGAACTCCTTACCACAGACCCTAAGGCCCTGAACAGTTTGCCTCTGCCTTTTATTTCTATGACCTCATTTTGAGGGACTTTTCCCTGTGCTCCCTTTTTCAGCCAAACTGTCATTCGACAGTTCCAAGTGCTTACCAAGCATGTTTATGCCTTGGCACTTGGCACTCTGAAATGCTGGACCTGGAGTGCTTTATTCTGACTTTTTAGATGATTGACTCCTCCAGGTCTCAGTTTAAATATTATCTCAGAAAAGCATCCCATCCCTATTTTCTTATCCTTCTCATAGCATTTTCTACCACAGTCCTCTGTTTATTAGCTTTATGGCACTTACAACAAGCCACATTATTTAGCTTTTTTATGTGTCTGCTTGTCCACTGTCCATTTCTTCCATGAAGACAATGTATGCTTTCCCAGAACTAGTGTAATGCCTGGCATCTAAATAGATACTCCATAAATGTGTGTTGATTGGGCCTTGGACAAAGTCAAATGCACAATCTAGGGGTAGTGGATTAGAGGTATCATCTTTTGTACATAGGATGGATTTGAAACTATCTAGAAAATGTCTATAGGTTTCAAGTCTAAGCGTTTCTAGCACTGGCTGATGATTCTTGCATTAGGCCTAGCTAGTCCTCCTTTGTGTAATACTATTGCTTGTATTCTTTTTGACTGTAAGATTTACTGGTTTGAACTGGTTTTACAGGGTAATGCTTTGGATGGCATTTTGTAGATATTCAATAAATATTTAGTGAAAAAATAAAAGATTTACATTTTCAGTTATTAATAAGTAGGCAGTTTTATGATATTCAAACTTTAGTTTAATCCTCTCCTACACTGAGAAGAGCTTATCTGTGTAACTAGTAGGATATTCAGGAAATGGCAGAGTCTGACTTTTGAGACTAGGTAACAAAATATATTATGAATTTCCTCTTGCTCTTTCTTAGGTCATTTACTCTGGGGGAAATCAGCTGCCATGTTTTGAGGATACTCAGACAACCTATGAGAAGGTTTATGTGGTGGGACTGAGTCCTTCTGCCAATATCCATGTATGTGAGGCATCTTGTAACTTGATCCTCCAGCCCCAGTCAAGCCTTCAGATGACTGCTACCCCAGGTAGACAAGCTGCTGCTGCTAAGCTGTAAGATAATGTGTTTAGTTTCAAGCTACTAAATTTTGAGGTAATTTTAAATATGACAATAGAAAAGAAGGAAACTTAGGATTAAAGCAATGACCTAAACAAAACCTCACAAGAAGTCAGGAATTTTGCCTCAATTTCATTGTCTTAATCATTCTTTAACCATTTCCCATTGTTATTTTAGTGACCTTGTTGTATACTAAAAATGGTAATCTAATATCTACCGTATTATTTACTCATCTTTCCCCCAATATGCTATTTATTTCTATTTTGGGTTATATTTTTGATATTTAGAAGTTTGTTCATTTATAGATGACATAATAAGTCCATCCTTTTCTTTCTGTTTTGTCAAATTGCTTCTAGTTTCCCTTTCCAAAGCTTTGATAAATATCCAATTTTTAAAAATGATTTTATTTGTGTATGTTTAAATCTTTTAATATAATTTGTTCTGGAGTATATAATTAACTACTCTTTGCATATAACTTTCTAGCCACCTCATTACTATAAAAATCTAGGTATTTCTCTTATATGGTATTATGTTTGCATGATAGACTTTAAAAGACTGCTAAAGTTAAAATAGATTACATACCCTTGTTCCTGTATTTATGTGCTCTTTCACTTTGTCAAAGAAGAAAATTTACATTGCGCTACTCTGCATTAAGTTATGATGATTATTATCTAGTATATTGTTTCTACAAATTTCTTGCCACTTATATTTTAGATGGTTCTATTTTAGATTTTCTGTAAGCATGAAAGTCCACAGGTCTGCGTCCTTATTTATCTTAGCTTATTCAGGAAATTTTAACCCACTTTCTGGCTTGTAGAATATCACCTTGACCTTCCCCTTTCCTTTGGGTTTGTGCTTGATCTGCTAGTCTGAACTTGCAGAAATGTGAACAGTCAATTTTCTTTTAATTAATATCCTTATCAGAGCTGACATTCTATAGCCCTCATTTATGAGTCTATTAGTAAACTCCCCAGCAGTGTTCTTAAGAAAGCAAAATGATCTATCAATTCTGTTATTACCTTTCACTTAAGCTTCATGCAGTTTCAAAATAAAATATCCATTTTGGGGAATAAATTTTAGTTATGACAAAGTCAACTAATAATTTCTAAGTTTGACCCAGGAGGTCAGGAAGTCGGGTGTCTGCATTTTGAATTATTTCTAAGTCACTGCATTTGATCACAACCTGGGAGTTGCTGTTCTGGCATTTCACCTCTCTTATACCAAACTGGGTCGTCATTTATTGGTAGTTCTGCAGGGGAGATTTCTGACAAATCCTGTCATTTGTTTTCCTTACAGGCAGATTCTTTTAAGCATGGTGAACCCATATCTCTCTGCTAGAAGTTTTCAACTTGAAAAAAAGTCACTGTGGCTCTGTTATATTCCACTCCTGCCTTTATTAGCAAATGCCCTAGTCACTGAACAATATCAGCTGATATTTTGATAGTGTCTTTGTGCTGGTGGAAAGTTATTTTAGATGATTTGTATTATTTTATCAATGCATAAAATAGCTTGTGCTTTACTCTCCCTCCCTCCTTCCTTCCCTCCTTCTTTTCCTCCCTCCCTCCCTTCCTCCTTCCCTCTCTCCCTTCCTTCCTTCCTTTATTTTTTTGCCATGGTCTCACTCTATCACTAGGCTGGAGTGCAGTGGCATCATTATAACTTACTGAAGTCTCAAACTCCTAGGCTCAAGTGATCCTTCTGCCTCAGCCTACAGAATAGCTGGGACTACACAGATGTGCACTACCACACCTGGCTAATTAAAAAGAAATTTTTTTTTTAGAGACAGAATCTCACTGTTTCCCAGGCTGGTCTCAAACTCGTGGCCTCAAGTAATCTTCCTGCCTTGGCCTCCAAATATGCTAGGATTTCAAGTTCTGCACTCAGCCTATCGTGTGCTTTAATAGTTAAAGTAGTGCTCTGTGCTCTGTTTCATATAATCTCACTGCTACCCTATAACATTCACTCCCATGTTTTAAACTTTTCAATGGACATTTTCACCGGCCTTCTGTCAGTTCTTCAAGCCAGCTATGATTCCTGTCACGACAGGGTCTTTGAACACGATGGTACCTCTTGCTAGAATGTACTTACTCTTTGCTCCTTCCTCCTTTCACTGAATTAATGGCTACTCATTTATCAACTTCAAACTGAAGTGTCACTTGTTCAAGATGAGGTCATATATTCTTGCTCTATTCTCTGAAAGAACCATAATATTTATCTTCTAATCCTCATTCACTTATATATATGATGGTTTAATGTTTAACTCTTCTTCTATACCACAGACTCCATGAGAATGAATGAATGAATGAATGGTTCCTAAATTATATATATGAATACTGAGCTTAGAAATCTTAAATAGCTTGATGAAGGTCCTATAGCAACTAAATAGCAGAGGTAGCACTTGAAACTAGGTCTTGACCTGGGTGTTCTATTTCATAGTTTTCTGATTTTTCTATTAAACACAGCTGCTCAATACTTCTAGGTCAGCCCTAAGTTGTAGTATATCTTTGAGCTTAAAGTTGTTATTTGTTTTGTTCCTTTCATATGACTAGAATAACTCTGATCCACACCTTGAGTATGGGTGCAGCTTCAAAGTAGATGATAGATATACATGGGATCTTCAAAAAGTTCATAAAAATGTGTATTATGAAAGACTATGTGTTGCTTTCAAAAATTTTTTTGCACTAAAATAAATGAACTTGTTATAACATATTTAAACAGGATCTAATTTGAAACACTAAGAAGGTTAAATATTAGTTTGAAAAGAGCCCCTTTTAGAGCAACATAAATTCTACTAAGACTGATGCAAGAACAATGATCACATTTAGTGAAAAATTTGAGTGAAGAACGGTGAAATAATTGATGTTTACAAAAAGTTTGTGGGGAGAAGGGATTAAGATGGTTGATGAAAGGCAACTAGAGTGTGTTTCTCCCATAGAGTAAACCAAGATAAAGAGAGTTTCCTTGGCACTCAGAGAAGAGTGGGACTGGCAGTGTGCCCTACGACTCATCAAGTAAGTGACAATAGCCACATAGTGCAAAGAAGAGAAAAATCAGTCAACCTGGGTTGGAACTGGCCAGAATCTCACCTGGGTCATGGCACGGATCATGGACAACTTCAAGACAAAGTGAGAAGGTGAGTTGGGGAATTCAAGTATTCTGTGCTCCTGCCACAGACTTGGACTTGGAGGGTCCCTGAGCCTTGTGGGACTCCAATCCCTTACTGGAAGCTGCCTTACCCACAGTGGTGCTCTGCCGAAACACACATGGAGTGATGCAAGGAAAACAAAAGCCCTGAGCAGCTCTAGCCACCACACCACAGGAAGTCAACCCTGCTGGCAACTGCTTTCTAGCTGGCCTGGGAGGAAATGGCCACAAGTGCAAATTCCGCAGTGGCAGACAGTTCCTGGCAGGGGAAGGCTGCCTTGAGAATACCTGAGTCCCAGAGGCCAGGTGCACATGGATATTTGAAAGACACACTGCCTGAGGCTAAGGTGGGGGAGCTGGGTGGGACTTGTCATAGCAACTTTTCACTTCCAAGCTAAACACTTTTGTGCAGCCTCCACACAACAGCATTAACCCTGTGACCAGAAACTCCCTTCCAATCTCCAGTGGAGTAGCCAAGAGTGCACACAGGTGGGGAACTTGAGTATTTCCTCCCCCGCAACCCCCTCAAAGATTCAAAGCAGATAGAGAGCTTGGGCAGTCCCTACAACCCATCCACCATCTAGGTTGGCAAGGCACTAATCCTTAGAGCAACACACATCAAGCATTAAACCCACAGTCACCCATACAACTGGCTCTCTCAAGTTCACCTCTCACTGGAGGTAAACAGAACATCCCATCACATCTAATATAATACCTTACCTTTGGGGGAGGTCTGATCCCAGACCCCAGCTAACACCACACTACCCAAGCCATTGCAGCCACTTAGGATGCCTTGAGTCTGTGCAGTTACCCAGTACAGGACCATCATCACAACTGGCAATTGAGAAACACACCATACCATGGCTATATATAACCGAGGGAATCCTACAGTGCCTATCTCAGTCCCCTGCCAACCCCAAATAATTCTGACAATATGGCAAAATAGAGTTCTTCAACATCCCCAAAAGACCACACTAACTCTTCAGCAGTGAATCCTAAACATAATGAAATCTTTATAATTCCAGAGATATAATTCAAAGATTGATTATAATTGCTCAATGATATCCAGGAGAAAGTTGAAAACCAGTATACAGAAATTGTAAAAACTATTCAAACATGAATGAAGAATTCTACAAAGAGAAACCTTAAAAAAAACAAGCTGAAATTCTAGAAATAAATCATTTAGGGAAGTACAATATACAGTGGAAAGTTTTAACAGTATACTAGAACAACAAGAAGAAAGGATCTCAAAACTTGAAAAGAAGACCTTTAAATTAACCTAATAAGAAAACAATAAAGAAAAAGAATCAAGCAGATGGAACAAACTCTCCAAGAAATGTGGAATTATGTAAAACATCCAAACCTAAGAATCATAGGTGTTTCTGAGGAAGAAGAGAAGACAACAGAATTGGAAAATCTATTTGAGGGAATAATGGAGAAAATCTTCCCTGGCCTTGCCAGAGATTTAAACATCCAGATGCAACAATACCAAAGAACCCAAAGAAGATTTATTGAAAAAAGGTCATCCCAAGACATATAATCATTAGATTATGTAAAGTTAATGTGAAGGGAAAGAATTTTAAGAGTGATGAGACAAAAACTTCAAATAACCTACAAAGGTAAACCTATCAGACTAACAGAAGACTTCTCAGAAGAACCCCTACAAGCCAGAAGGGATTGGGACCCCATCTTCAATCTCCTCAAACAGAATAACTATCAGCCAAGGATCTTGTACCCCACAAAACTAAGTTTCATAAATGAAAAAGAAATGAAGTCTTTCTCAGAGAAGCAGTCACTGAGGGAATTTGTCATGACTAGACTGTCAGTACAAGAAATACTCAAGCCGGGCTTGGTGGATCAGCCTGTAATCCCGCACCTTTGCGAGGCTGAGGTGAGTGGATTGCTTGAGCCTGCGGGTTCGAGACCCGCCTGGGCAGTGAGACCTCATCTCTACAATAAATAAAAAAAAAATCAGCCGGGCGTGGTAGCGCATGCCTGTAATTCCGGCTACGTGGAAGGTTGAGGCGGAAGGATCACCGGAGCCCAGCAGGTCGAGGCTGCGGTGGCCGGGAGCGGCCACTGCACTCCAGTCTGGGTGACAGAGTGAGACTCCAACTCAAAAAAAAAAAAAAAAAAAAAAAGAAATACTCAGAGGGGATCTAAATACTGGAACAAAAAGTTGAAATACACCAGTAGAAAAACACTAGAAATCATAAAGCACACAGGTCTTACAGAACACCAATACTATAGAGAAGTAAAGATAAAGCAGCCAGTATGATGAATGAAATAGTACCTTACATATTATTATTAACCCAGAATGTATATAGTCTCAATGCCACACTAAAAAGATTTAACCTGGTAGAATGGGGAAAAAAGAACCCCTAAATATCTGCTGCCTTCAAGAGACTCACTTAGCACACAGAAACTCCTATAGACTCAAGATAACGGAGTGGGAAAAAATATTCCACACAGATGGAAACCAAAAACGAGCAGAAGGATCCACCCTCATATCGAATAAAACAAACTTTAAATTTACGACAGTAAAAAAGAAAAACATGATTATCATATAATGATAAAAGAATCAATCCTACAAGAAGCCATAGCAGTTTAAAATGTATAACACCTAATACCAGAGCCACAGCTTTATAAAACAAATTCTACTAGACCTAAAAAAAAGAGATAGACAGCAATACAATAATATTGGGAGACTTCAACACTTCACAGCAATAGACAGATCATCAAGGCAGAAAGTCATGAAAGAAACATTGGCATTAAATTGGACCATAAAGCAAATGGAATTAATAGACATCTACAGAACATTCCACCTCCAAAACTACAGAATATACATTTTTCTCATCAGTACATGAAACATTCTCTAAGGTAGACTATGTGTTAGGCAATAAATCAGGTCTCAACAATTCAAACATTTTTTTTTTTTTTTTTTTTTTTTTTGGGCTTGGTTCACTTATTTTTTTTTGTATGAAAACTCTATGTCGTTGCCTCCGCTGGAGCCTGGGTCCTCTGCATGGAGACTCTGGTGTGGGTCTTGACGGGATGGTGGGTGAATTCCTGATAAGGAGACTTGGTGAACACTGTCTCTTTCCAGAGGTCAGGGGTCAAGTAACTGTAAGTCTTAGAGATGGCATCAAAGGTGGCGAAGTTACCCAGGGTGGCAGTGCAGCCCCTGGCTGAGGTGTAGCAGTCATCAATGCCAGCCATCATGAGCAGTTTCTTAGGCACGGGGGCCCAAACCATGCCAGTGCCTCTGGGGGCAGGGATAAGGCGCACCAGGACAGAACCACAGCGGCCAGTCACCTTGCAAGGGACAGTGTGGGACTTGCCAATCTTGTTCCCCCAGTAGCCTCTCCGCACAGGGACAATGGACAGCTTGGCCAGGATGATGGCCCCCCGAATGGCAGTGGCTACTTCTTTGGAGCATTTAACACCTAGACCGACGTGGCCATTGTAGTCCCCGATGGCACAAACGCCTTGAACCTAGTCCGCTGGCC
>NW_007245791.1:48678-69527 GCF_000164805.1 Carlito syrichta | reverse complement strand
CGGTGCCAAAACCTCCGCGAAAGCCACCGCGGTTTCCCATTCCGGGGCCCCCGGGGCCTCTGGGCCCTCCCGCTGCACCGGCGTCATCCGCCATTTGGTATCTTTTTGGAGCAAAAGAATTCAAACATTTTTAAAGCATATCAACCACCTTCTCAGACAACAGTGCAATAAAACTAGACATCAACTCCAAGAAGATTATGGGAAACCAAACAAAAACATGGAAGTTAAACAATCTGCTCCTGAATGATCCTTGGGTCAACAATGAAATCAATATGAAAATTTAAAATTCCTTGAAATGAATGACAACAATGAAACGAGTTATCAAAACCTCTGAGACATGACCAAATCTGTGCTGGGAGAAAATTTATAACACTTAAGGCCTACATTAATAAAACTGAAAAACACAAACAAACCATACTTAAAGCTAGCAGAAGGAAAGAAATAACAAAGATCAGAGCAGAATGAAGTGAAATTGAAATAAAAAAATACAAAGGGTTAATGAAACACAAAGTTGGTTCTTGGAAAAGATAAAATTGATAGACCACTGTCTAGATTAATTAAGACACGAAGAGAGAAATTTCAAATGAACTCAACCAGAAATTAATATGGAGAAATTGTAACTAATATGATGGAAATACAAAAGATCATCCAAGATTATAATGGACACTTCTATGCAAACTAATTAGACAATCTAGAGGAATTGAATAAACTATTGGAAACATATAAACCCATAACCTTGAATCAGGAAGAAATAGAAACCCTGAACAGACCAATAATGAATAGCTAGATTGAAACAGTAATTCAAAGTCTCCCAACAAAAACAAATATCCAGGACCTGATGAATCCACAGCCGAATTCTACTAGACTTTAAAAGAAGAACTGGTACCAATTTTATTAGTTAGTCCAAAAGATTGAAAAAGAGGGAATTCTCCCTAACTCATTCTATGAAGCCAGCATTGCCCTGATATCAAAGCCAGGAAAAAGACACAACAAAAAAAGAAAACCACAGACCAATATTCTGCATGAACATAAACACAAAAATTCTCCACAAAACATTAGCAAACAGAATTCAATTGCACATTAAAAAAAATCCACCACAATCAAGTGGGTTTTAACCAGGGATGCAAGGATGATTCAACATGCTCAAATCAATAATTATGATCCATCACATTAACAGAATTAAGCACAAAAATCATATAATCATTTCAATAAATAGAAAACAATCATTTGATAAAATCTGGCCTCCTTTCATGATAAACACCCTCAGCAAAGTAGGCATACAGAAAACACAGCAGGAGTGAACGACAGGCAAGCAAGTGAGGCTTCCTCTGTATTTATAGCTGCTCTGCATCACTTGCATCACCACCTAAGCTTCGCTTTCTGTCAGATCAGGAGTGACATCATATTCGTATAGGAGTGTGAGCCTATTGTGAACTGCATGTGTGAGGGATCTAGGTTGTGTGCTCTTTATGAGAATCTAATGCCTGATGATCTGAAGTGGAATTGAGGCAGTGATGCTAGTGCTGGGGAAAGGTGCAGTGGCCGCTCCTGGCCACCGCAGCCTCGACCTGCTGGGCTCCGGCGATCCTTCCGCCTCAGCCTTCCGAGTAGCGGGAATTACAGGCATGTGCTACCACGCCCGGCTGATTTTTTGATTTCTTGTAGAGATGAGGTCTCGCTGCCCAGGCGGGTCAGGCAATCCACTCACCTCAGCCTCCCAAAGGCGCGGGATTACAGGCTGAGCCACCGAGCCCGGCTGGTGTACAGCTTTAATTGTACAGCTGCATGTGGTAGCAGGCTTTAAATCAGAATCTGATACTTATTTTAGTCTACGTGTGGCCCACACATTATTTTACTTACCACTTTCATTCATACCTCTTTTTAAAAATGGTGAGTTGTGTAATTATTTTATTATATATTACAATGTAATAATAATAGAAATAAAGTACACAATAAATGTTATGCACTTGAATCATCCCAAAATCATTCCCCACTTCCTGTCTGTGGAAAAACTGTCTTCTACAAAACTGGTCTCTGATGCCAAAAAGGTTGGGGACTGCTGATCTACAGATTCAATGTTATCCCTATCAAACCACAAACATCAGTTTTCACAGACTTAGAAAAAAGAATCCTAAAATTCATATGGAACAACAACAACAAAAAAACCAGAATAGTGAAAAAAATTCTAAGCAAAAAGAACAAAGTTGGAGGCATCACATTATCTGACTTCAAATTATATACTACAAGGCTGTGGTAACCAAAACATCATGGTACTGGTACCAGAGCAGGCACATAGACAAATGAAACAAAATTGAGACTCTAGAAATAAACCCAAATGCCTACAACTAACCGATCTTTGACAAAGCAGACAAAATCATATATCGGGGAAAGGACACCATATTCAACAAATGGTGCTGGGAAAATTGGATAGCCACATGCAGAAAGTGAAACTTGATCCCTATCACTCCCAATATACAAAAATTAACTCAAGATTAATTAAAGACTTAAATGTCAGACCTGAAACTGTGAAAATGCTAGAAGAAAACAGGAAAAACTCTTATAGACATCAGCATAAACAAAGAATTTATGGCTAAAATCCCAAAAGCAAATGCAACAAAAACAAAAATAAGTTGGACTTAGTTAAACTAGAAAGCTTCTGCACAACAAAAGAAATAATCACCAGAGCAAATAGGTGACCTACAGAATGGGAGAACATATTTGCAAACTATACATCTGACAAAGGACTAATATAAATCAGCAAGAAAAAGAGCAGAATGACTCCATTAAATAGTGGATTAATGACATAAACAGACATCTTTAAAAAGGCTATATATAAATGGCCAACAAACATATGAAAAAATGCTCAACATCACTAATCATCAGGGACATACAAATTAAATCCTCAATGAAATACCACATTACACCAGTCAGAATGACCATTATTTAAAAAATTTGAAAATCAATAGATGATGGTGCAGATGCAGTGAAACAGGAATGTTTATACACTTTTGATGAGAGTGTAAATTAGTGCAACCTCTAGAAATTGGTATGGAGATTTCTCAAAGAACCAAAAGTAGATCTTCCATTTGATCCCATGATCTCACTACTAGGTATCTACCCAATGGAATGAAGGTCATTATACAAAAAAGATATCTGCATGCACATGCTCATTGCAGCAGAATTTACAATTGCAAAAATTTGGAATCAGCCTAAATTCCCATCAACTGATAAATGGATAATGAAAATATGGTACATATATCCTATGGAATACTATTCAGCCATTAAAAAGAATGAAAAAAATGTCTTTTGCAGCAACTTGGATGGACTTGAAAAACATTATTCTAAGTGGACTAACATAGGAACAGAAAACCAAACACCACATGTTCTCACTTATAAGCCAAACTAAGAATCCTCAAAGACATAGAGAATGGTATAATGGACATTGGAGACTCAGAAGGGAGAGGGGGCAAGGAGTGGAGGTACAATGTGTACAGGTGGGATTGGTGGATATAAAGCCCAGATTTCTTTGCCACTATACAATGCAACCATGTAACCAAAATCTATTTAAAATTTCCAAAAAAAAATATTGGGTGACTAAAAGAAAAAAGTGTGAGGTCAACGACCCCTCCCAAATCAGCAGTTTACAAAGGGGTTAACTCATTTAATGAAGGAATGAAGTAATGTTGATTATGAAACCTGCAATAGCAGACCATCCACATCAATTTGCAGGGAAAAATATTCATCTTGCTTGTCTTAATTGAAGGGGACCAAATATTAACAGTACATCACCAGCCACCACCATAGATATTTCAATTGGCTTAGCTTACACAATTCTGACTGAAAAATTAAAGATGAGCAAACTTTTTTCTTGATAGATGCCAAAATCATTGTGCTCAGATTAGATGCAGATAAGAGCAGAACTTTCAGTAGAAATTTTAAACAAGTGGCATCAAGACCTTGAAGGATTCCTTGAATAACTGTAAAGGTGATGGAACATGACTTTACCAGTATGAGCCTGGAGACAAAGCATAATCAAAGCAAAGGCTACCAAGAAGTGGAAGTGGTCCAGAAAAAGCAAAAGCAGATTGGTCAAGAGCAAAGATCAAGGCAATAGTTTTTGGATGCTCAAGGCATTTTGCTTGTTGGCTTTCTGGAGAGCCAATGAATGATAACATCTGCTTATTGTGAGAGTGTTTTGAGAAACTTAGTCAAGACTTTAGCATAAAAACAACTGGGAAAACTTGAGAGGGTACTTCTTCACCAGGACAATATTCCTGGAGCATTCATCTCATCAAACAAGGGCAATTTTGTGAGACTTTCAATGGGAAATCATTAGTTAGCTTCCTTATAGTCCTGATTTGACTTTGTGTGACTTTTGTTTTCTAATCTTAAAAAAAATCTTTAAAGGGCATCCATTTTTTTTCAGTTAAGTAAAAAGGTATTCTTTAGGGAGGTACTAAATAGCTGATGTTATCACTTACAAAAGTGTCTTGAATCTGGTGAAGCTTATGTTGAAAAATAAAGTTTACATTTTTAATTTTTATCTTTTAATTCCATTTTTCCATGAATTTTTTGACATTCCCTTATACACCAGTAGACCTATGCTTATGAGAGTGAGTAAAAGGAAATGAAAATCATCCTTTTTCAAGGTTAATGTGTTACCATTTCGGATAAATGGATTGAACTGTGGGAAATATTATAAAGGGATTCATTGGGTTAGGGACTGTTGGAAGAATGTCAAAGCATTGTTTAGAGCTTATCTCATTATATGTTTACCTCAAACTCTGTGAGATCTAAAGAGTGTTAACACTCAGTTCAGATAAATTCAATGTTTGTAAGCCTGAATCTTCCACTCATTAGTTGTGAGATTTTGTCCAGATCCCTTTGCCTCTGTGGCCTCACTTTCTTGTCTAATAAATGGTGTGTGAGCATGTGTTCAGGATGGGGATAATTGTAGAATTATTGGCAGAACTTCTGATTGCTAGTCTATAATAAAAAGAATTATTCTTTTTCCCCCCTTCTCTTTGCTTAGTGAGCTAGAATGTGTTTGTGACTTGGGGATCTAAAATAGACACTTATTTCACTATGGAATTCAGTCTTCCAAGAGTTCAGAGGGGCCAGTGCCACCTGTCTTTGTGTTATAGCAGTTTTATTGGCCTCATTGTGGGCCATTTTTCATAAGAGAGGATTGAATGCCTAATGTGTTTATTTCCAGTTAGAAGAATGAAAATGTGAGTACTGGAAGGAATTTTGAGAGTCAGTAAATATAGCCAGTTATTTTATATACGAAGTCAGCAGAGGCTAAGAGCAAAAATGGAGAGCTGAACTCATAACAGAAAACTTGGCCTATGAGTCCACTATTCTTTCCATTATACTGAGTGGTTTGCAGAGATCTTAAGGTAATCTCTGATATAAGTAATATTCAAATGCAGAAAACTTAATGAAGAATTAGAATCTCTTTCCATCATTCTTTTCTGATAGAAATGCTCTTTTTCTAATTATAAAAACAATACATGCTTATTGTAACAAAATTCAAGCCACTCAGAAGTACACAAAATAGAAAAATAAAGGAGTCACCACAATTCCTATCATCTAGAAACAATCACTGTTAATTTGGTTCACAATTTTTAGGCTTTTCTTTCTTTCAAATGCAAATTTAAAAATTAGATCTTATTATACATACTATTTGCATTCTATTTTTTAAAACAATATTAATGGACACATGGGTAACACATGGACATTTTTTCTCATTAGTTCATCCAGTTTATTATTTTTATTGGGTGGGTTGTAGTCTACTGTGTTGCTATTCTATGCTTAAATAATCCTTTCTTGATGGATATTTATATTGTTTCAGGTCTTTCTCTATTTTCGGCAATACTGCAGTGAACATCTTTTTGCTTGCATCTTTGCATATTTATCTATTTTCTTAT
This sequence comes from Carlito syrichta, assembly GCF_000164805.1. Taxonomy (NCBI): domain Eukaryota; kingdom Metazoa; phylum Chordata; class Mammalia; order Primates; family Tarsiidae; genus Carlito; species Carlito syrichta. The sequence goes on along the minus strand of NW_007245791.1, from coordinate 63,597 downwards.
GTGAAATTTCTGAAAACCACACTTAAGTTGATTGTAGTATTTAGTCACAAAGATTGTATAAGTAGAGCTGTATAATTAGTCAATTCCTATAGTAGGAAAGAAGAAGGTTTAGAACTAAAGGTGATTTTTAGACACAAGACCACAGAATATCTTTCTTTGGTTAAACTGTGTAGTTTTATTTAATAGCTGTCTAGTTTTATAATAGTAGTTCTGCAGAATTGGCTCAGTAAACCAAATTCTAGTTTAGTGGATTCTACACATATTTTCTCATTGCTCTGTACCTAGAAAGGCTAAAGTTCACTATAAATGGATCTAACCAAGACATAGATGCCTAGAGTTTAGCTTATTCCTTTCAACCCACAGTAGTTATTTTCCCTTCACTTTTTTTCTGAGACCATCAGGTATTGAGAGGAACTACCAATTATGTGTCAAGGAGTGAGACAAAAAGGAAATATATTACTTTCTTACTGAGAAATTGCTGTTTGTGAGAAAATTAGCCGAAGATGTCTCTGAACTGGCTTCTTGCCCAGGGGGATCATCAGGAAGGGAAAAGCCCCCATAGCTTGGATATTCTATTCCTTTTGGTTGCTTGAACTTTGCTCTCTTTGTGATCACCTAAAACATAGCTGTGCTTTCTGAAGGATTTTGTAGCTTCCCCACACTCTGAGCCCTCACTCAAATGGTATGGTCCATGTCCATGATGGGTGCTTGTTGTTTCAGCATGAACTCATGAATCCAAAGATTTATGCAGTCTGAGAGGCAGACATCAGAAGTCATCTTGTAGGGTCACTTCTTGTCTCTGGAATTTCTCTATCAACATCTCTGTAAGATAATCTGTGAGTGACTCCTTCTGGTCTTCAGAATAAAACTTTTATTTTTGGCCTAGTGGCTAAAACCCTCCATAAATAAGATATAGACGACCTTTCCAACTGTATTTTCTAACTCTCCTAAACATGATCTGCATGCCAGGCAGTCTTCAAGTTCTAGTCTTTATCTTGGTTTATACCATTTTCTCAGTCTGTAAATGGCATTCACATAGCTTAAATGCTATTATTCCCACAATATCTTTCTTCCTAAACTCCTCTGAATTCCTGTGGTAATCCCTCCCCACTGAGTCTTTTTTATTTCTATAACTTTAGAGGGTGCAAATGGTTTTTGGGTACATGCATGCATTGAATAGTGGTGAAGACGTCTGGGTTTTAAGTATACCCGCCACCCTCCTGCTGCTTTTTTTTTGAATTGGAGTCTCACTCTGTAGCCCAGACTGGAGTGCAGTGAAACACTCACAGCCATCCCAGTATTGACCCACTGGGCTCCGGTGATCCTTCCACCTCAGCCTTCCACGTAGCTGGGATTACAGGCACATGCTACTATGCTCGGCTAATTTTTTGATTTATTGTAGAGACGAGGTCTCACCATGTTGCTCAGGCTGGTCTCGAACCCCTGGACTCAGGCAATCCACTCGTCTCGGTCTTCCAAACTGCTGGGATTATAGGCTGAGCCACCGAGCCTGGCCTCCTGTTGCATTTTGACCATATTCTGTTGGTGACACTAATAGTTTTCTATTCTACATTGGAATTTTCTTTGTGTTTACCATATTTCTCCTGTTAGAATCTAAGATCTGTGAGACCGAGATTGATATGACTATGACTATTGTGTGTATTCCTCCAATAGCCAGGTCGTTGTCTAATACTCAATAAGAATTTATTAAGGAGGTTAGATAGATAAGCTAACCCAGTCTTCAACTGAAAAGTCCTGTGTCAAGAAAGCTAGATAAGGAGACTCATTCTGCTTTGGGGACAACTTTAATTATCAGGTCATCTGAATCTCATTAACACAAAATAGTGCTTTATCTAGGGTCCTTAGAGTCACCCACTTCTACTCACCTTGTTCCTAATTTGTTACCTGAAAAACAGATCCTGTTGTATCAATGGGAGAGAAGTGGGAAAGCCAGCCTTCCACAGATAATAACAACATTTTCCCATCTCATACTCAGATGAGTTTCCTAATAGGTTCACACATAAATTAATTGTCCGGTTTTGTAATTTTGTGATAAAAACAGTTCCATATACCATGGTCCTTAAGTTATCTCTTTTTAAAAGCACTGTGACACACCTAGCAGTGCCTCCCTAACATTCTTATTTTATAATATTTCATTTGGGGGCAGTTTAGCTACATCAGTGAGGCCTTCTAGGCATCTATGTGACTATATTCCTGCATCAACTTGGTCAGGGACATTGCAGGAGGCCATGCTGTGTGTGCTGTCCAGGAATGCAGCATGCTGTGACCCTGGGAATGCTGTCCTCTTGGGTTGTGTACTGTGCAAATGAATGGTTGCAACACTAGTGTTCAGGGTCATATGCTTCCAGTTTGAAAACTCTGGATTCCTCTTATATTAGTTGCCTGGGCTGCCATAATAACGTACCACTGATTGGGTGGTTAGAGCAACAGTTATATATCACCTCATAGTTTTGGAGGTTAGAAGTTTGAGATCAAGATGTTTGCAGGGTTGGCTTCTTCTAAGAGTTGTGAGGGAAGGATCTGTTCCAGACCTCTCTTCTTGTTTGTCTGTCTTCTCCTTGTGACTCTTCACATCAATTTCCTTTTATGTGTCTCTTGCTTCGTGCCCAGATTTCCCCTTTTTATAAGGACACCAGCCATATTGGATTATGGACCACACGAATGGCCCCATTTTAACTTGATTACCTCTGTAAAGATCCTGTCTCCAAATATGGTCACATTCTGAAGTACCAGGGCTTAAGACTTCAACATTTCTCTTTCAGGGAGTATAAAGGGGCACAATTCAACCCATAAAAGCCCCTAATATATAAAAAAAGAAAATATAGACCTTCCTTATGAGAAAGAACATGAGGCTCAGAACCAGGGAGGGCTGTCTGAATCCCAGTTCTGCTAGTTCTAGCTGCATCTAGATTGAAGAGGAGCACATGGGCCTGCCCAAGCCACCTTTGATAGCATCTGGAGCTAGACTAAAATGAAACAAGGCTATAGGCAAGAAAGGATAATGTGGTATTAATTAGGAAACTGAGGGAGAATTTTATTATTATTATTATGGACTAGGCTAGACATAACGCCAACTCTTCTGATATTGGGACAATGATTGCAAAGCTAATTTTCAACACAATTTATTGCAAGAAGTGTGTGTGTGTAAGTATGTTTAATATGTGTGTATATGTGGGTATGTGTGCATGTGTGTGTGTAGGGGACATGGTAGATCATTTTAAAAATTGGACAAGATGGAATATATTGATAAATATCCTGCCCCAACTCTAAAGGGTTGGGGAGGACAAGGAATGGCACATTTGCAGTTTCTTTAAAACAATCTTATGATACACAGAGACAGCTCACCATAGATGCTGCCATTGCTGCAAAGAGTTCTCATGCAGCCCTGCTCCGTCTCCCAGGCATTCTGCTCCTGGTGGTGGCCCCATAGGTGTCTTAAGGGCCTTATAGCTTTGAGGATATTCCATGTTGGCTTTTGTACAGATATAACAGAGGCCCTTACCATGGGACCTCAAAATGCCCAGAAACATAAGTATAAATAATACATACAGACACAGGCTCAGAAACATACACACACGTGCACACACATGCATATGTATATATGTGTATCTTTATATATTTACTCCAGAGACTCATATGATCTGAGAGGAAGGAGCGATAACAGAAGTTGGAGAGTAAATATATAATCTTAAATATTTTAACCTTCTTCTATTTCAGCAACCTCCAAATGGTTATCAAGAACTGTTATGTCTCCCTTAATAAATATTATCAGTGGAGGTATTGTGGGATCCAGGGCCAGCACACAACACCCGTGGGGGCAAACTTATGAAAGCATGAAGCAGCAGATGTGTAGTTTTCATGGCTGGAGAACCTGGCATAATTGGGGGACTAGGACCCAAGAATTGCCACCATTGACCAGGCTAAATGTCCTTTAGCATTAGGCCATTGCCAGTTTCCTTGGATCTTTGCAGGAAGCCAACACCTTTCCTGGGAAACCTGCTTCAATGGGCAAGTCTTAAATATTAACTCTTCCCTTTCAAGGGAAATGGATAAGTACAAAATAGGTGGGTATAGCCCTAGTTACTCAGGAGACTGAGGCAGGAGGGTTGCTTGATCCCAAGAGTTGGAGGCTGTAATGAACTATGATTGTACCTGTGAATAGCCACTGCACACCAGCCTGGGTAACATAACAGTACCCTGTCACTTAAAAAAAATTGGTAGGCAGCAAGGGAATTGGTTTTTTAGCAATGATTCCTGCCCCATCTTCAAGTCTTTCATATTACAGAGTCAAAATTTGAATCCAGATATTTTTCTCACTAATGCTTGTTGAGAGTTAGTGGGTATAGTACATATGAAGATATTATTCTTCTTGATAATAGCAGCTCTGTCCAAATAATCCCCCAAATAAAGATAAGATTTACTTCAGGGTCCAGAACTTCCCTTTTCCTCTCTGTTGGTTATGAAGGAATCCTAAAGACATTTGAAGACTAAATTCATTTTTTTCTGTACATTGACTTCAATTTTATTACTTCTTTTAAGTTTTTCTTTTGGGAGCATCAATCTTGTCATAAATTATGAATTAAAAATTGTACCGATCTCAGGTCACACATCTTGTGGATTTTCAGTTTTATTCCCCTTGCTGATTGGTGTTTTGCTTTCTGCCAGTCTTGGGTATCCACGCACAATTCAGCCAAACCATTTGCTGCAAGTGAAAATAACTACATTTGTCAGCTCAGAGTAGAGAGTTACAAAACTGAGTCCAAATTAAGTTGCACATTAGATGTCATTCCTGAAATTGAAATGTTTATATGTGTAACAAATATGCAAATTGCATAGAAAGGTGTTGGAAGTCATGCTACTGGTTGAATTACTATTTTTGGTCCACAAAGAGTGAAAGAATATTCCAACTCTGTGATTGCGCCGAGGCCAATTTCCACTATGTTTGCTAAGGATATAGACTTATGGGCAAAACTACCTTGAGAATATAGTTTAAGAAAAGCTATGTTTATTACAGTATTATTCACAATAGCAAAAATATGGAACCAATCGTGCTGCCCAATGAAAGAAGACTGTATAAAAAGAATATGGTACATATACATGATAGAATATTATGCAGCCATAAAGAAGAACAAAATTATGACTTCACAGCCACTTGGATGGACTCAGAGTCTATAATACTGAGTGATCTATCACAGAAGCAAAGAACTGAGTACTACACATTCTCACTCATAAGTGGGTCTTGAACAATTATTCTAATACTATAAGAAAGGGATTGGCAGGAGAGAAAAACTGCTGGGGGTGGGGGAGGGTGGGGTTGGCAGTAGTGGGAAACTGCCAGGGAGGGGGGGGCACACCTCATCAACAAAGGTACCTGCATAATAAACATTTGTATACCTAGTCCTGAATTGTACCCCACATCTTTAAAATAATTTTTACAAAAGTATAACTTTTATTCACACTATTCCTTTTGCTTTGAATTTCTTTTCTTGTGATTGTTGCCATTTAAAATCTTACTATTACTAGCCTCACAATCTCTACTATTAAAAAATTAACAATGAGTAGTTAGTAAGCACTTCTTATAGACCAAGCATGGTGCTAAGACATCTATATGCACATATGCTTTCATTCATTTATTCTATTTTGTTTTGTTTTATTTTTGTGCTTGTTCTGCTGTAGGTAGGCCAGCCAATGAGAAAGGAGTAGTCTCATTGGTCTCATTGCTCATGGTGCTTACATCTTAGTAGGAAACATAACAAAATGTAACCAATAAGGTCATTTTAGAGAGTAGTAAGTGTTGTGAAGAATGTATAATAGGGTAATGAGAAAGAGAATGACTGGGAGTGAGAAGGCCTTTCTGAAGAGGTGAGGAGTAAGATGTATGAAGATCCATTAACAGAGCCACAGGAGGAAAGAATTTCAAGCCCAAAACCTGAGGCAGGAATGAGTATAATACTCATACTCATGTGGTTGGTAGGTCTATTTGTGTGACCTGGGCAAGGTACTCAACTTTTCTGAACACTAGTTTCCTTATCTTGCAAAGAGAGAGTTGTTAGCTGATTCATAAAGGTTTTATTAAGCACTTGCTATATGCCAGGCATGGTTTAGACTCCTCTGGAAATATATAAAAATAAACAGTCACTGCCCACTATCCTGAGAGGATAAATGCTTACATTGTAATAGAGGGATGGGAAAATCATAAGTGCCATGAAGAAAATTAAGGCAGAGTAAGGAGACGAGAGTGGAGGTGAGAGGTGGGCTATTAAGGAAATCAGGGAGAGCCTTTCTGTGGAAGTAACATTTGAGTAGAATTGAGAGAGGAATTGAGAGAGGGAGAGAAGCAGGCCCGTTGGCTATCAGGAGGGTGTGGGGAACTTTGAGGTGGAGAGAATAGCAAGTGCCTCATTGCTGAAGGGAGTTTTGTATATAAGTCATAGTAAAGGGGAGAGTGTGGTAGGATGTGTGCCACAGAGGAAGGCAGGAACCATATCATGCAAGACCTGTTCACTCTAAGCATGAAGAAACTCGGAGCAGGAGTAATGAGGTTTGCAACTGGGTCTTGGGAGAATTAAGAGGTAAAGCAATACTTAGTCAACACAGCACCTGACACATAGTACGCACTCAAAGAAGCTTGTTTCCTCCCCCTCTCCCTCCCTCCTTCCTTTCCTCCCTCCCTTCCTCCCTCCCTCCTTCACATCCTTCCTTCCTTCCTCCCTTTCCTGCTCTCCCCATAGTGAACAGTTCCTGTTTCTTTCTCACCCCCCACTCCTTTACAGCTCAAACACATCTCAGGATAAGATGCTTTAACTTGTTATCAGGTTACTTGGCACCTTCACTCTGAACTATAAGTTCCTTGAGGAAAAGTTGTCTCTTATTTCAGTAAGATGTGTAATTGCCTCATCACTCTGGTGCCTTGCAGACTGTTGGAACGCAACACAATGTACTGAATTGTAGTTTCAAAATTCTGCTCCATGAGGAATGAAAATGACTCCTGGGAGTGAAGATGTGTGTATAGATGAGGAAGTCCTCCTCATCTGAACTGGAGACCCCTGAGTTTGCCATTGTCAAAAATACTGGGAAGGCTGCAACGGTATGGCTGTTCACATAACAGCTTTCTAGTTTTCTATTAGCTGAGAGCCTGCTGCTAAATCTCATGGGATCTGGGTCACTTAATCTTTCTGATATGTGCAACTGAGATAATAATCCACAGGCTTATTGGGGAATTGAATGAGATAATATATACAAAGCTCTAAGCTCCATGAACTGCTCTGAGTGACCAATAAGCACTATCTGGTATTGAAGGTGTTGTCCCAATTTCCTTCTCTTCCCCCGAGATCATCAAACCAACTCTGGAGGCTATGGAAAAGGGGGAGGAACCTTCCCTTACTGAAGTGGTACATTCAACTTTCGTGGTTATAATTACACTATGAGCCTGTTGCTGGACAGAAAGCTGAGTAACAACGCTGGCTCCTCCTGTTCAATCTTGCCAATCTATCTGCGTCTGCTTTAGTTTAGTTCTTTGAAAACAAAGAACTTGTTTTCTTTACCTTTATGGCAAAGAGGATAACGTGCCTAAGGTCTGATAAGTGGCATAGGATATCACATATCTGATAAGTGGCAGAGGAGGCTTTAAGTCAAGATTCTGAAGTTCATAGGAATGGAAGAAAGCATTCTATCCCGAGAGGCAGGCAGTGTGATGTGGGGACTCTATCACTCATCTTGTCACCTTGGGAAAATGCACTCATCCTGTCTCAGGAGAAGAAGGACACCTTCCTGATTCCCATTCTAGTGCCCTCTCTGTTGACCTTCTTGGGTTTCATGCTTTGCATGTATCAACTGAAGACATTGGTGTGATCTCTGACTCTGCCATGCACTTTGATACCTACATAGTGATGCATATGCCCCAGGCCCTTGCTACTGACCTGGTTCTGGACGGTGATCTTTCTGCTGAGAGATCTGTATGATTATTCCTAGGCACCAATCTCCACCAATACTTGATAAAGTCACTTAACATTGCAAAGTAGTAAACAGAATCACTTTGAGTGTTTAGCGTCACAGAGGAGATAAACTTAAAACTCTTTGCTCAATACTTTGCTCTTGTTCCACTAGTTCTTGTCTATACACTCTTCCCCCAGCATTGCTTTTTTCCTTTCATCGGGTACCTTCTGCTTGTAGTCCCATCTGTTCTTCCTTTTCCTCATTTTCTCTCCAGTGGGGACCTGGACGTTAGGAAAACACATATGTAAAATACCCATTTGTTGGCTGGAGAGATCAGAGGATTGTTTCTTTTTATTTTTTTATTTTCTTTTTCTTTAACAGCATGATCAAATCTTGGTTCTTTGCTGATAACTTTCCCAGACTGGGTAGTTTCTTTGCTAATTAAAAGGTTGGATAATGAGCATTTAGTATTCTAGTGATTAAGACCTCCTCTGCCTCACAGGTCAGTGCCACCTGAATTAATTGGCGCCTTCTCAGTTGGGGTTCAGTTCTCATGTCTTATCCTACCAAGAATGGCATTCAGAGCTCTTTGTAATCCATCCCTGTGCAGTTTCCCAGCCCTCCCTGCTTCTACCTACACCACTCTCTTGACTGAGTGATTTGTTCTCTGTCATCCTCTTGCTATGTGACATGCTTCCTTGCCACTATGTTCCCTGTTTTTCTCTGCTTGGAATGGTGGAGTTATGATTGTAGACTCAGGAGACAGTATGTAGTGAAATCATTGCAACTAGCACTATGTAGCTGACTAGTTGTTTAACCTCAGTTTTCTATCCTTTAAAAAAGAAATGATCATAGCTTATCCTTCACATTGGATAGTTATGAAGCTAAAATAAGACAGTGTAAAGAATTTGGTGGAGTACCTAGCCTATAGTAAATGCTTACTGAATGTTAGCTACTGTAATTTTCCATTTATACCTATTCAAAACTCACCACTTCTCAAAATATTCAAAACATATTTTTTACTTCCTACACAAGAAGCCTTTTTTGACCATCTTCCATTTCAAGATGATCTCTGTCTCCCAATACTGTTAATTTGTGGCTTGTGAATAGTTACTTGGTTGGTTCACATTTATATTCAAAGTCCTCAACTACAGGTGAAATGTTCTTGAAGGCAGAGACCTAGGCCTCTAGCACAGAGCTGAGGCACATCTCTCTAAAATAGAATTGTTATTTTCTGTCCCCAAGTTAAGGGAATTTCATTTTGTTGATGTTGTCTTGGGTTCTCGAGCGTTCTACTAATTTATTGAATAATCCACTTATTTTTATTTTTTATTTTTTGAGTTGGAGTCTCACTCTGTCACCCAGGCTGGAGTACAGTGGTATGCTTATGGCCACCCCAGCATCCACCTGCTGGACTCAGGCAATCATTCTGCCTCAGCCTTCCAAGTAGCCAGAACTATAGGTGTGCACTACTATGGCCGGCTAATTTTTTGATTTATTGTAGAGATGAGGCCTCACCAAGTTGCTCAGACTGTTCTCGAACCTGTGGGCTCAGGCAGTCCTCTCACCTCGGGCTCCCAAAGTGCTGGGATTACAGGCTTGAGTCACCGTGTCTGGTCTACTTATTTTTCATTATACGAGACACTGGTGTCCGAGAGTGTAGCCAGTTCAGACTGCTAAGGCTGCACATGAACTCTGCTGGGAAATAAGGCTATTTTATGAGCAACGGTAAGCACTGCTTTGGAACGCTGAGGTCATATACCTTTGGAATGTTAAAATATAGGATGTTTTGAAGAATCTTATGGGTAAATCACAATCTCATCTGTGTGCAGTTAAGATTTAAAAAGACGTTTGGTTCCTGATTTTCAGTAGGCAGTATTATCAATTTTTTTAACTGCAAGAAATTTTATATATATTTTACCTCCCAAATACCTATAATTAGGTCAGAATTCAGAAAAGTGGGTCTTATTTGCATAGAATGACATTAATTCTGCATTCTCTCATAGCAAGGTTGAAAAAGAGGATTAATCACTTATTCATGCAAAACCAACTTGCATGAATCATTTATTTATCTTGTTCTGGTAATTCTGCAGAGCTCATTTTTACATGCCTCAGGTTGCAGATAAAGTGAAAACCCAGAAGGTGATTTACCCTCCACAATAAAGACCTGATGGCCGTGTAAACAGCATGCTTCCTATAGGAAATCAATAGTAACCATGGAAATGACTCTGCAACGGGAAATTCTATTTCTTTATGAACAAATCATCAAAAAGATCAATTATAAGATGAAAAGGCTTTGCCTGTGCCCTTAGCTTTCACAAAGGCTCTTGGTCTATGTAAAGAGGAAAATATGTGTCTTGGTGCCAGGAAGGAATTATCTTAAAGCTGCATCAAGAATGAACACTAATTTTTACTTTCTGAAGTTTGGGCTAAAATTTCTAGGAGGTTTAACTAAGAAACTCACATCTAATGGCAAAAAGGATGTCCCAGAGTACAGCATGCTTGAATTCTTCACACAGCCTAATTTCAAGCAGTAATGACATCGTTAGCAAAAATGTTCACCTTACTGGGCCTCAGTTTCCTCATCTGTAAAATAATCAGACTAGTCTTGGGATGGTGGTCTGATTGGGGATGGCCTGGATGTTGTGAGTGTAGTATTATCTGACTTTCTCTTTCTTGGAAGACTTTACTAATAAGAACCCTTATTTATGCATTTCTGTAGGCAGCTGTGTGCTATGGGTCAGAGTTTTCATGTGTAAGTCATCCATTTGCCTGTATGTGACCTTTAAGGCTCATTTAGCCCTGACATTACAAGAATATGAGAACTAAATAGACCTGTTTCTGTTCAGCTAGACTTGAGCACACAATCCAAGTAATAATAATAGTAACTACAAATAAAAATTATAATATTGTCTTTAAGTCAATGAAATTGTTTGATCTCATTAATGTGGTCAAAATATTTCAATGAAAAAGTTAGTATGGAGCTACTGGTTGATAAATGTGAAATAATGCACAGCCTAAGTGACATAATGTATTTATCAAACTGATTGCCATTTGCATGCATGCTCTTTTTTCAACAGTAGAGGGCAGCACAGCTATTTTTAAGTGTCTTGGGGAGCCACCGGTTCATTGTATACATTGGGTGTAAAGATGTGAGCTGTGGTGGGTTGCAAAGGAAGAGTATAGTCATATTTCCAAAAAAGCTGGACTTTATCAACTCTCCTAGATTGTGGTGCTGAATTTTTCTCTTTAGGCTCCAGAAATTACCGTTATCCTGTTTGTGTTTACATGTTTTAGCATTTCAAACTGATCCTTTTAATTTTGTTCTTTCTGGTTATTTTCTTTTCTTGTTGTTTCTTTTCCCTCCCGAGAGTCAGTTGTCTATAAGTAAAGAGAGCACAGCTTCTGGCATCTGAACGTGCACACTCGAATCCCAGCTCACTCTTGCAAGTTCTGTGACTGGGCTGCTCAGCCTCTCAAAGTCTCAAGATTCTCCTTTTTAAAAAACAGAGATAGACATACACAATCTACTCTATCATATCACTGTGTTGTTGTGAATGTCAAATGAAATCAACATATGTGAAAGCATTATTGAAATATAGGTCTTAAAAATAGTGAACAATCTCTTCTAGCTTTCATTGTTAAAAACCTAGTTTTTAATTCAAATGAATAACATAAATAATTCTTAGAATTTTTTTTAAATTATAGGATGGCATTTGTCAATGGATAGATTTTTCCGCAAGGCATCTTGGGACATCCCTGGCATACAAGATGCCTTATTGGGAGGTGGACTACAGGAACTGATGTAGCTATAGTGACCAAGTTGTGAAAGGGTATGGTTAGAGTCCACAGAGTTTGTTGTGAATATTCACTTTATTCTGAATAAAGACTGATATCAATCTCTTAAACCTATCAGACCTTACATCTCCTCTTTCCAACAGATGTTTTATAATGCCCCTTTTACTCTCAAAGGTAATGTCATTTGTAGATGATACCATCTCTCTACATGCATAATTTCACACAAAAAACAAGTCAGCACAATGTCCTATTTTAATATAAAGGTTTAATGAGTATAAAATAATTAAAACTACATAATATATATTTTTATATGTAAGCATTTGGGCCTGGTTATGCTAAAGACATATTGAATTAGTCAGATGCTTGTACCTTCATGAAGAATGGAAATCACAGATACAGACTGACATGGAGCTTTGTACTTGTGACTCAAATAGCAAGAATGTCATTGTACTGTTGGTGAAGTTTTGTCAGGATAGTGAAGAATTTTTGGTAATGTCCCTAACTAGATTCTCCCCTTGATTTAAAGGCTAGAGACTGTCCTGGAAATTTGTTACATATTATAGCTTGCTGCAAAAAAATTCTTTGAGATGATATGTGAAACAAAGTTAGCATCTAGGATCAGTTACTAACAAAGAGCTTTTTCACCTACACGAATGTTCTGAGGGACACAGAACGACTGATCCTTGTGTAGATTATCCACTGCATTTGTTGTGGGATGTCTATTTTTCCTGGCCCCCACACTCGAAATGCCTGGAAAAGTGGGGGTGATGACCTAGGAGGAGGCAGATTTTATTGTTGTGACAACCAAATATGTCACTAACAATTTCCAAAACATTCCATCGGAGGCAGAACCATCCCATTTGAGAGTCAGTGATCTAAGTAAGGAGTCCATATAGTAGCTTGACCATGTCAGCAGTGAAAGAAAGGATGCCCAGCCACTGACTAGATGTAAGGGGGATGGAACCAAGCCCTGAAGTGTACGGGTGGCAATGGCAGGACAGAGTGTCAGTTCTCAAACAAAGAGGCTAGGGTTCCCATGAGAGCTATATTGGAGAACAAGAAACCTAAACAGGGCTTATAACCCATTGGAGCCCAGAAAAAGGTCAGCAAAATTAATCTCAGACTCCCAACTACTTGCGGGGCCGAGTTTAGTGATCTTGACCACTGTTGGTCCAGATTTACTCAGCACCCCAAGGGCGCTGGTCGTAGACCTAAGGCATTGTCTAGTCTCTCCCTAAAAACTTCTAAAGAATATAAACAGTTAAAGTGTAGAATTAGAAACACTGGAATAAAGTTACAAAAAAAAAACAAAAACAAAAAACAAACACAACAGCAACAATGAACACATTTGCTGGTTTAGTATTTGGAAGCACTTAAAATGGAATGGTCTGCCTTGTAAAATGGTGACCTACCCAGTAATAATAATCTCACATATTTATAAAGGGATTTCATGTCTGCTATCAAGTTTCATGGACATTATCTTAAATCAATCATGCCTTCTTTTGCCCAGTAGTCTCATATTGCCCTGGATCATTTAGCTAGCTAGTGAATTCATTGACCCTGAGTAGTATGATCGTCACATAGTATCTTCCAGAGGCATTAGTGTTTAGAAGAAAAGGCCAATATTATTTCAGGAGGCTGAACTGGTTTTCCATATTGACTCTGTTTCAGAATCACCTGGACACACACACACACACACACACGCACACACACACACACACACATTCGGGAGAGGGATCAATAAAATGGAATTTATTTATAAGCATTGTATATTTATTCTTACATGTTTAAAATTCAGCCGCCTTCAAAGTATTCTCTGTTTGATACAATACACGTATTGAGATGCTTTTTCCACTGCTCAAAACAGTTTTTGAACTCATCACTTTTGATGCCTTTTAGTGCTTCTGCCACTTTTTGTTTCACCTCTTCCCCATCAGCAAAACGTTTTTCTCTGAGGACTTTCTTCATCTGGGGAAACAAAAAATGTCATTTGAGGTGAGATGGTTGAATAGGGAGGGTGGGGTACAGGAGTCTTGCAGTTTGGGGCCAAAAAATGCAGAACACTCAGCACAGTGTGGGGAGGTACACCCATAAATCACCCTCATGAAATGGGCAAATGCATTGAAAGGATCTCCAAAAAATATTTCCTGAAGCTTCTCACAGCCTCTCACAACACTGCTGGCTGGTACGCTGATGCCGATGGGTTCCTAGAGCACTTACCTAGCAGGGGAAGCCTGTACTATGAGGGGCCTGCCCTCCAAAAGTTAATTCTGTTTTTGGGGGGTCTCCTCTCATATACCACACATGAGGGGGGATCCAAAAATCCCAGAAGTATTCTTTGGAAGGCAAGCCTCTTGTAGTACACCTGAATTGAACCATCAAAGAAAGTTTTTATCTGGAAGTTTTGAGAAGGTTACATCACAATTTGTGATAGAAACATCCTGCGTTGTGACTAACAGGTAACTGTTTCTTCCACTAGGACAACACACCTGCCCAACCTGCACTGAGTGTTCAGCCTTTTTTGACCACAAATGATATGACCCCTATGTCCCACCCTCCCTATTCATCCAATCTTGCCCCCCAGACAACTTTTTTGTTGTTTCCTGGGATGAAAAAAGTCCTCAAAGGGAAATGTTTTACCGATGTGGAAGAGATGAAACAAAAAATGGCAGAAGCACTAAAAGGCATCAAAACTGACAAGTTCAAAAACTGTTTTGAGCAGTGAAAAAAGTATATCAATAGGTGTACTGCATCAAATGGAGAGTACTTTGAAGGTGACTGACGTTTAAACATGTAAGAATAAATACACAATTTTTTATAAGTAAATTTTAGTTTTTTTTGAAGTCTCCCTTCATATATATAAGGTTAATACAGGTTAAGAACAACTTTCTTATACATGGATTCTTTCGTCCATATTAGAATAGAAGTGTCTTCTGCTGGGACTTTAGTTAATATACTCCATAACACCTAGTTCAGTACCAGACACAAAATTCTTCTATAATTGTTTGTTGAATGCTTGGTTCAAGTGAAATTTTAAGCATTGTGGCCTGTGTGTGTGTATGTGTGTGTAGTAGTAGTAGTAGTAGTAATAGTAGTAGGTAGCTTTGGAGTAGTTTGGGGGCTTTTCTAATACTTTACCTTTTTTTTTTTTTTTTTTTGAGTTGG
>NW_007245791.1:0-48658 GCF_000164805.1 Carlito syrichta | reverse complement strand
GTCTCACTCTGTCGCCCAGACTGGAGTGCAGTGGCCGCTCCCGGCCACCGCAGCCTCGACCTGCTGGGCTCCGGCGATCCTTCCGCCTCAGCCTTCCAAGTAGCCAGAATTACAGGCATGTGCTACCACGCCTGGCTGATTTTTTGATTTATTGTAGAGATGAGGTCTCGCTGCCCAGGCGGGTCTCGAATCCGCGGGCTCAGGCAGTCCACTCACCTCAGCCTCCCAAAAGTGCGGGATTACAGGCTGAGCTACCGAGCCCGGCTAATACTTTACCACTTTTAACCTCACAAGCAATGGCTTACTTCCAGCAACTTTTAAGTCTGATTCTAGTCCTACCTCCTTAGCAAGCTAATATTCCCCTACCTTCCTCTCTTTGTCTCTCTCTCCTTTCATCCCAGTTGTCCAGCTACCTACATATTTATCTACCTCTTATGGACTGATTTGTGTCTCTCTTCAAATTCATATGTTAAAGCCTTAGCCCCAATGTGATTGTATTTCGAGAGAGGGCCTTTAAGGAGGTAATTAAGTTTAAATGAAGTTATGAGGGTGGGCTGTAATTTCAAAGCACTGGAGTCCTTATAAATCAAGGAGAAGACACCGGAGAGCTCACTCGTTCTCTGCATATGCCCAGAGAAAAAGTCATGTAAGGATACAGCAAGAAGGCAGCCATTGTGAACGCCAGGAAGAAAGACTTAAACAGACACCAATCCTGTTGACACCTTGATCTTGGATTTCCAGCCTCCAAAACTGTGAAAAATAAATTTCTTTTGTTTAAGCCATTCAGTCTGTGATATTTTGTTATGGCAGCCTGCTATGGTCTGAATGTTTTATATTCTTAAAATTCATATGTTGAGATCTAATCCTCAATGTGGTGTTATCAGGAGGTAGAGTCTTGAGAAAGTGATTAAGCCATGAGGTCAGAGCCATCAAGAATGAGGTTAGTGCCCTTCTAAAAAAAAAAGTCTCCAGAGAGTTCTCTTGCCTCTTTCACCACGTGAGGACACAGAGAGAAGGTGCCATCCCTGAACCAGAAAGTGGGCCCTCACCAGACACGAGATCTGCTTGAGCCTTGATCCTGGACTTCCCAGCCTCCAGAACTGTGAGAAAGAAGTTTCTGTTGCTTACAAGCAACCCCATTTATGAGGTTTTGTTATAGCCAGCTGAATAGACCATGACCTAGTCCAAGCAGACTAATACACTACCTAGCATTTATAAATCATCTCTTTTTAGTGTGTAACATTTTGCCTGGCAGATAGTAGCTTCTTTCCGATGAACTCAAAGGCATCCAGAAATGATTGAGTTTTGGGAATTATTATTAATAACAATTCCAGGTACTGTAGTTGCTGCTATTATATTGCAAAAAGATGTGCATGGCATAAAGGATTAAGGTGACCTGGGTATTTTTTCAGTTTGAGTGACAAGCAGTTTAATAACACATCTGTTGACATCTAGTACTGCTAATGAGAGATTTCTTTAGCCCTGGGATTGAGTAGCTTGAGTAGCTCATGAGGTCAAAGGAGAGCCAATGTCTTCAGGCACTTTTATGCATAATCAGTTTAAAGAAATCTTCATTTTTAGGAGCAGTAGCTATGCTTCACTTTTTGATAATTCATGAGAATAACAAATTGAGACAATAAGTCTGGGACTCTGAGGATTTGTGAAGCATTAATTTTAGTTTATTGTCTTATTGTACTTTTTGTCAGTAGACTCATTTCATTTCATTTTCACACTTACCAATGAGTTTAACACCTTTATAATGGATTACATGCTGTTGATGAAAGACCAGACAGTCATTTTTTCTCTCTTGCACTTCTGTTTAATATGACTAAATTACACCCAGAGATCTACCTTTTCAGACCACCCTTTATGAGCTCTAAGAGTATAGCAAGAAAAGAATCTGAGTTTATGAATCTGTCTAGGTGGAGTTTTAAATCAATATCAAAGCAGTTGTGTGTGAAAATTTTTGGACAGTAGTTAGGATTCCAGTTGAGTGGAGATGTTTTCCTAAGGATTTCACTTCTAAAAATTATTCTTCCACTTGTAAGTTACCTATGTGTTTGTCTATTTCTCTTGAGAACTTGTACTGTGCATGCTATCTCTCTATCACCCTTGGCAGCTAGATTTCTATATAAAAGGTCATTCATTCATTTACATGTTTAACAAACATATGATTATGTAGAAGTCTACTGTCTTAAGATCTTAACAGACTTGTTTTAGAGATAGATATGTATGCAAACAAATAATTAAAAATATTCTCTTCCAATAGAGGTATAACAAATTGTTATAGGAGCACAAAGGACGAAATCACTCTCCCAGGGAGATTAGGGAAGAAGTAACATTGGCGATCTATCAGGAAGGACACTGGGGAGCTGACATAGAGGAAAAGTGTAAGGGCTTTCCTGACAGAAGGTACAGCATAGAGGAAAGGCAAGAAGAACACAGTGATGCCCTTTAGAAGGCCTATAGAAGACAGAGATGACCTAGATGTATGTAGCTGTGAGGATGCCTTATCATGTTGCATCTTTGTAAACACAGAGGTATTTTTGTTTTTTTTTTTGCTTTTGATGTGGAATATCTTTCATGCTTTATGCTTGCTGCTTCTCAAACTTGCTGTTCATACCTATTTGCCTGTTCTCATGATTCCTACTTCCTCAAATATCTCTAACTTGTCCTTCGGGGCTTAGCTCTTCTTTAGAACCTTCTTTATACTTTCTTAGCTGAATTTATTGCTCCCTCTTCTATGTTCCCATAGTGATTTCCTCATATTGTTACATAAGTAGCTTAACTGTTCTCATATAGATATTGTTTAAATTGACATTTTTCTTACTGGATTAAGAAGTCTTCAAGTGCTGATAGTATATATTTTCTTTTTTATTCTTGCTAACTAGCATAATGACTGGCAAGGCGTATGTGCTCAAAACGTGAAAAGTGAATATGGGATGACCCACTAATGCTTCAAATAGGATAACTTTTAGCAGAGAAGTAGCTTGGCACAGTGGGGAGAGGCCTGTATGAAGATACTAAAAACTGAATCGACTTCACGTTGCTTCATGATGCTAACCAGCTGTGTGTCGATAGGCTTACCCTTAACCTGGGGCTACCTCTTTGCTCATATGACTAGAGCAATACCTTATCGGTATAAAACCAGCAGATGGAATGAAATGATCTTTTGTGATTCCTTCTGACTCTAGCAGCTAGGATTTTAAAATACATCCGATGAATTGATTTTATATTTACTCACATTTTCTTCACTTTCCTTTGAAGTATCAGGAGACTTTATTATTTATCTGCTTAACTATTCTCATAAATAATACATGGAGTTGTTTTTATTATTAGGTAAAGGAAGCTAAAGTCCTGAGGTTGTGCTCAGAATAGTCATAGGGTCAGAATGGATATTCAGAGCATCTTTAAAATATCTTGCTGTCTCTAGACAGTTCCAAACTATTCTCCAATGGATCTGTACATTGTTTTGTCTGCACCAGTATATTAACATTCTACCCCCAATAACTTTCTTTTTAAGTTGAATTTCAAGTGAATTGATTAGTAGGCAGATGACCAGAATCTAGAAAAATAACAATAAACCATTTAACAGAATTCACAATAAACATTTTTGAAATTCTGAAGGAAAAATAAAACACCTTAGAAATTATCTTTCATCTGTTTTTTATTATCAGGAAAACATGGACAAACAATTATACCAAGTAAAAATAGATGATTTTATAAAATATGCAATTTACCAATTAGGTATTAAAACAAAGTTAAAATTTAAAATATTGTTTCCAAAAGGGACATCAATAATCTTATCTAGCTCTTCTGATAACTTAGAACATTATGTATCTACTCCTTTCTTGAAATTTATTATTATTATTATTATTATTATTAACTGGCATTGGAAATAGAATCCTTTACTAATAAGCACAAATATAACTTGTGACTCCTGGGCATTAAGGTGCTTTTCAGAGCTTTGTTGGGAAAAGACGATCTGTGGTGAGGACAGAAGGCAAGAGCCCATAGAAGACCTGACTGGGCAGGACAGGGCGGAAACGGCCCTCAGCTTCTATGCGTTGGAAGGTACACAACAGATTAACCTGTCTAAGAAACTAATGGTGTCTTGAATGAGAGAGACCTGTTTTGCTTTGTACTTTTCTCCCCTTTCTCAGAAGAGAGTAGCTACGCCACAGACATTGGGCTTCCCTTGTCCTCATGGGGAAGTTTAGAAGCCTTTGTTTTGCTGTTCTGTAGAGAGGAAGAGGGCTGGGCTCCCTTACCAGCTTCTCCCCTTGCTATTCTACTTAACTGGGCCATGGGTAATAACCTAGCTCCAATGACTGTCTGAACTAGGCAATCTTTTCATATGCCTATGCAATGTAATATTTCAACTTTTTTTATTTTAAAAGGAGTACATGATTACTTCAGAAAACTTAGGAAATACAAAATATAAACAAGACAATGAAAGCTACCTCAAATCCCCCACTCAAAAATAATCACTCTTAATATTCTATCCATTGTAACTTAATTGATATTAAAGTTTGTATACAATTGTTTTTGATAAACATTACATCATAAGTACTTAGTAAGCCATTAAAAATGCTTCTTAAGCATTATTATTATTTTTTTGAGTTGGAGTCTCACTCTGTCACCCAGACTGGAGTGCAGTGGCCGCTCCCGGCCACCGCAGCCTCGACCTGCTGCGCTCCGGCGATCCTTCCGCCTCAGCCTTCCAAGTAGCCAGAATTACAGGCATGCGCTACCATGCCCAGCTGACTTTTTGATTTATTGTAGAGATGAGGTCTCGCTGCCCAGGCGGGTCTCGAACCCGCGGGCTCAGGCAATCCACTCACCTCAGCCTCCCAAAGGCGCAGGATTACAGGCTGAGCCACCGAGCCCAGCAGCATTATTTTTAATAGCAGTTTTACATGGAAGAAGATCCATAGTTTATATAACATATCCTTTATTTTTACATATTTAGATTATTTAATTTTTTTTTTGCTTATCCTGTTCAAAGAATAACTTTCTACATAAGTTTCTTCTGTTCTTTGAATACTTTGGTAGAATGATGTCCTAGAAATGGAATTATGTCAAAGGATAGGAATATGTTTTAGACTCCCAGTATATACTATCTTTGCAGAACTGTTATCTTGCTATATCCTTTGTTTAATCTTAACACTTTTCTAAGAGTGTGAGAATTTTTTGGCATTGAAAAAGACTATGGCCAACCACTCTACACCATCAGTGCCAATCAGCTGATCAGTGAGGGTCCTTTGACTTTTAATTAGACCTTGTGAAAGATTTAATAATCAGTGAAAGATGACCAGGTGTGATGGATCATGCCTGTAATCCCAACACATTGTGAGGCTGAGATAAGAGGATGGCTTGAGCTCAGGAGTTCAAGACCAGTCTGGGCAACATAAGTGAGACCTCATCTCTACCAAAAATAAAAAAAGTCAGGTGAGGTGGCACATGCTTGTAGTCCTAGCTACTTGTGAGGGTCTGAGGCAGGAAGATGGCTTGAACTCAGGAGTTGGAGACTGTGGTGAGCCATGATCATGCCACTGTGTCCCGGCTTTGGGCAACAGAGTGAGACTATGACTCAAAAAAAGCAAACAAACAAAAAACAAAAGATATGGTTGTGTAAGTTTGTAATCCAGCAAAACTAAGGCATATGGAAAAAATTCACGAGGAACTCAAGATGGAATTTCTGTAACCTTCCTTTATAGGTCTCATCCCAACTGGAACCTGAGGTGTCTACAATGTAGGTTCTCAATGATATATGTGAGTCCCCAGTCAAGCCTGGGAATAATTTCTTCTCTTCTCTGCTCTATGAAGATGTCTTGGCACATCAACAGCTTCTAATCCTCAAAATCTTCCTGAATAAGGACAATAATGATGATAACACTGAATCGCTTACCTTGTGTCAGGCATGAAATGAAACCCTCTGTGTGCATTATCTCATTTCATTTGCCTAACACACTTGGGAGCACATAGTATTATCCCTATTTTATGAATGATAAAACTGTTTCTTAGAGTGGTTAAGAGATTTTTCCCAAGGTCATAAACTAGTCAGGGATGGAGCTATTATCTCAGCCCAGGCCTGTCAGTTCAGGGCCCATGATCTTGCACACAAAGCCACATAGTCTCTCATGCTGGAAGGGCAAGAAGTTGAGCCTTTGCTGGAAAGTGTTCCGCAGACAGACTCTCTAGCTAGAGTCTATCTGCTTTTCACAAAGGCAGCCCCAGGCAAAGGATTTCCCTGTTGTTTGTGGCCACAACTCCACTCCAACAGCTACTCCCTGTGGTATCTTTTCTTGGGAGTGTTATTGGCTGGCAGTGCCCCTGGAGACTCTCCTATCAGAGTCGTCTCATTGGTTCTTTGGCATCCCCACAACTGCACATTTAGCCCTACTCTTGACATCACCTCTGCAGAGCATCTGACAGCACTGAACTCATAGCTCTGCATATGTTTCCAACCCTTGGGAGGAATGAAGGAAGCTGTAACTGCCCCACTGTACTCACGTCCTAGGTGCCCAGCCCTTTGGCTCTTGGTAAGAACCTGTCCTTCCCCAAGATGTTCTCTACAGAACTGCAAAGTCATAGAATGTTACTATTCTCTCCTTGCAATATTAAAATCCTGACTTGTGAACTTGGCAATAGGTTTGGATTCCTCTTTTTGTGTTTTCCCTATGGGCTTGCAGCACATGTGGAAATTAGGTCTCAGGACTATCTTCCCAAACTAGATATGGAAACACAACTCTTTTGCCCAGATCTCATGTGGGTAGTATTAGGTTTAAACATTATGGAAACTCAAAGAAAATGCCAATATGAGCCTGCAATGACCAGGAAAGATTTCTTGTGAGACGTAAATCTGGAGGTGAGTCTTGAAATGGCTAGGGTTTGAACATCTGGGCTTGTTCTACAGAGAGGACATTTTGAGAGGGAGGACTTAACATGTGTGATGCCAGGATAAAAGAAATTGTATTGACTAGTATGTGAGAAAGCTGGGTTGACAGCAGAAACATGCTATGTGCACAGAGATGATTTAACCTTCTCTTTTATTGATCACACCACACAGTTGCTCTATGTAATGTACTGTTTACAAAGGCCAATGCTGAGCATCTCTGGGTGTGACAGCTCTTACATTAGCCACTTTTTCTAGGCAGATCCCGTTAGTAAATGCCTTGAAAGTAGCAGGCCCCTCTAAGTGTTTCTTTTTCAAGAAGGCTAGCTGGCCGACCTCTAGTCACTTTCTAGTTATTCTTGTGTTTTAGATTTTTATCTCTTTGCATTTCTCTTTTGTTTTTGGTTGCAGATGTCAGAAATTCAAGATAACTTAAACATGAAGGAAAATGTACTCGTTTGTGTAACCAACAGAAGGGTTTAGCTTAAGTTTCAGGAGTGGCTTGATTCAGAAGCTCACTTCCTGTTTCCATATTTTGACTTCGTTTTGGCTAAGTGCTCAGATAGAGTCTTGCCATGTTGATGTCTGTGGAATCTCCACACATTTTTCCTATAGGTCTAATCATATGAATTATATTTCTTACTGGTCAATTTGAAAAATTGTCCTGGAACTAACTTTTAATGGACTAAATTGTGTCACATGCCCAACTCTGAACCAAATCCTGGGGCAAAGATTCTTTGATTGGTCAAGCCTGAGTCGTATGCTCACCCACGAAGATAGAGATGGAGTACCTTCAGCCCAACCATATAGATTGAACCTAGACCATTTGTTGTCTTCAAGGGAAAAGTAAGGATGATGTTAATAGAAATGAAGCAAATATATGCTAGGTGGCTTAAAAAAAGCCCCCAAACCAACCAAACAAAAAACCCCCCTCTGTTTACTGTAGTGAGCGTACTTTAGTGAATCTCCAAGTATTAGGCTGAATAGTCTCTTTGGTCCAAAGGAAGAGCTGGAAGGCCCTTCATTATTGCCTGAATTCCTTGGCAGCTTATGAATATGTGCTGCTTCTGGATGGATGCACTTGCCTCACATGGCCATTGCAGGCATCCTGCAAGTCACCAAGAAGATTGAAGAGTCACTTTGATCTCTCTGGGGGGAAGTGATGAATACTCTGGATGGGCGTTAGATCTGATGAGAGAGAAAGGAGGATGTGTTTATAATTTGGCTTGACTTTGCTGGAGTTAGACAAGAGAAACTACTTAACTCAATCTCTCAGAGGCATTCTTGTCTAAGGCAGGAGAGCATAGTGTTTAAGAACACTGGCCTCTGAAGTGAGACTGCCTGGGTTCAAATCCTGGTTTCTCAATCTAAGTCTTAGTTTTTTTATTTCAATGAAAAGGTATCCTGAGGCATCAATAAAAGTATACATGTAAAGTATCTGGCACAATGCATGGCACATACTCTATTATGTGCTTAATACACATATTAACAAATACTCTATGCCCAGCACATAATGTCACAGCAGCTGGAGCTCAGGAGATTCTGTCTATCCAGAGGCACACAAAGTGCAGGACATATTTTCTCCTACTGGACATGAAACCGTTTCTTTCATCTCCATTTATTTCCTGAGGGGCAAACAAGTCTGACTATAATCTTCCTATGTGTGCTCTGACAACTAATGTTTTCCGGGAGTCACTGTAACATCCCTTCCTCCCTTCCATACCTGTCATGGAGTTCTGCCTATTCTGTTTCTGAAAGATTTCTTGAATCTGACCTCACTCTTCACTGCCACTGCCCCTGCTCTTAGTCACAAGCTCTTCTTTCCTGCCTGGTTAATTTAGGAATCTTAAACTTAGTTCCTCATATCTAGATTCTTCCCATCTGGACTCTTCCCTTCCTTTACTCTTTTTTCTTGTCCACAGAATAATGACCTAACTCCTCAGCAAGACATTATCTAAAGCTCTTTTCAATTTGATTCCAGCCAACCCTTCCAATCTGCAAGAATCTACCCCCGCCCCACAACAAGACTTTTATTTCAGCCATAGCCACTGATGTTCACTGTTCTCAGAAAATTCCACATACTAGCACACCTGCAGGTTTACCCATGCTGTTCTCACTGCCTGTCTGCTTTGCCTCTTCTCTGCTTGGTTAACTTCTGCTTATCTTTTAAGTTCAGCTCCTTTCCCCTGGGTCCTCGTCCTTGTGCTTCCAGAGCTGAAGATACATGCCAGTAGTATAGCATTTGTCAAACTATTTAACAATTGAGGGGCTGTGTACATGCCTCTACTTTTCTATGCACCATAAATTCCTAGAAGAAAGGAACATGGCTTATGCATTTTTATATACCCAGGGTCTAGAAAAATGCCCCCAAATGCTTATTTTCTGCAATGAATATCTGTTCTTAGGTTGTCAATTAAAAGGAGTAAAACACGCTGCTATGCATTTCTATTAATACAGCACTATTTGAATGGTGCTTAGGTCTTTTATTTTTTTCCTTTTTCAATATATTTTAAATTATATAATTAGTAGGAAATACAAGAACCTATCCTTACTTTTTGAAATATAGTAATCTTCTCCCCCAAAGTAACCACTGTTATTAGCTTGGTTGATACCCTTCAGAACCTTTTACAATTTATTTATTTTTAAAATAAGAACTCTATTGAGATATAATCCACATATTATAAAATGTACACTTTGCAAAGTATAAGTCAGTTGTTCTTAGTGTTTTCACAGAGTTAGTCAACTATTACCACTGTCTGATTTTAGAACATTTTCGTCACCCCATTAGTAATCACTCCTATTTCTCCCACTCCTCAGCCTCTGGCAACCACTAATCTACTTTCTGTTTCTATGGATTTGCCTCCTCTGGACATTTCATATAAATGAAATCATACCAAAAGCATTTTGAGTTTGATTTCTATCATTTAGCATAATGTTTTAAGGTTCATCATTTTGTTGCCTGTGTTAATATTTCATTCCTTTTTATAGCAGAATGATGGTCTATTGAATGAATATACCATATTTTGTTCATCCATCCATCAGTCAATGAACATCGGGTTGTTTTCACTTCTTGGCTATTATAAATAATGCTTTATAAACATTCCTGCACAAGTTTTTATGTGGATTTATGTTTTCAATTTTGTTCAGTAAGTATCTAGGAATGGAATTGCTGGGTCATATGGTAACTCTATGTTTCACTTTTTAATGTACTACCAAACTATTTTACATAGCATTTGCAATATTCCGCATTCTCACCAACAATTTATGAGGATTCCAACTTATCTACATCATTGTCAACTCTCGTTATTGTCTGTCTTTTTACTATAGGCATTCTAGTGGATATGAAGTAGTATCTCATAGTGATTTTGACTTTCATTTTCCCTAGGATTAATGATCTTGAGCATCTCTTCATGTGCCTATTGGCCATTTGTGTCTGTTTTGGAGAAATATGTATTTAAATATTTTGTCCATTTTTAAATTGGGTTATTTGTCCTATTATTGAGTTATAAGTATTCTTTATATGTTCTGATATATGATTTACAAATTATATGTCTGATTTATGATTTACATATATGTAAATATTTTAAATATGAGCTATATAATATTATTTGCAAATAAATCATATATTTATTATCATATATATGATTTAAAAGTCATGTCGAATGATTTACAAATATTTTCTTTCTAAGCTTATCAGATATGTAATTCACAAATATTTTCTTCAAACCTTTTAATGTACATTTAAATGTGTATTTATTTTGTGCATATGTTTTTATATATAAAGATTTAAATGGGCTTCTCTTTTTTATACATATGGTATTATACTCTTTGTTTTGTGTAGATATCTTCTCAGATCATCGTACATGTAAATCTACCTTATTATTTTAAGTTACTACATGGATGTGAATAGCTTGTCCCTCTGATGATAGGCACTTTGGTGAATCTGAATATTTTTACCATGATGAACAATGCTGTAATGAACATCCTTTAAAAAATTTTTTCATTTTGAAGATGTGAGTACTTCAGGGTTAGGTATACAAATGTTAATTATGATACTCTTGTTGATGAGGTGTGCCCCCCCTGGCAGTTTTCCACTATTGCCAACCCCATCCTCCCCAACCCCTGGCAGTTTCCCACTACTGCCAATCCCTTTCTTATAGTATTACAATAATTGTTCAAGGTCCACTTATGAGTGAGAGCATGTGATACTCAGTTCTTTGTTTCTGTGATAGAT
Source organism: Carlito syrichta (assembly GCF_000164805.1). Classification (NCBI taxonomy): domain Eukaryota; kingdom Metazoa; phylum Chordata; class Mammalia; order Primates; family Tarsiidae; genus Carlito; species Carlito syrichta. The sequence continues at coordinate 37,526 of NW_007245791.1, read as the reverse complement.
CACTCAGTATTATAGACTCTAAGTCCATTCAAGTTACTGCGAAGTTCATAATTTTGTCCTTCTTTATGACTGTGTAATATTACATTGTGTATATGTACCACATTTTAAAAATCCAGACCTCTTTCTATGGGCAGCACAGTTGGTTCCATGTTTTTGCTATTGTGAATAATTCTGCAATAAACATAGGTGTGCAGGTATCTTCCTCATAGAGTGACTTGAGTTCCACTGGGTATATTCCCACTAGAGGACTTGTGGGGTTGTGCATGAACATCATTTTTAAAGACTCCTTTCTTCACATGTGCAAGTTTCTTTCTAGAGTACCTTGAAAAGGAATCAATGAATTTAAGGTTATCTGTATTTTACATTTTAATATATATTATCAACAGGCTTATTAAAAAGGCTATACAAATGTACTCTCCTAGTAACATTGTGTGGGAATAGCATTTGCTTGAATACTGGCCAGCATTCAGACTGAAGCATTCTTGCTTATCTGATGAGCAAAAATGATACCTAATTGTTTTCACTTGTGTGAAATTATTTCCATATTATGGTTTCCATAATCTTCGTCATTTGGTGTTCATATAGAACCTTTCTCGCATCTTTTTCTGGAGATCTTTCCTTCACATGGGAACTTCCACATGCCACAGAAAGGAAATGATAGACGGGCTGGGAGAATCTGGATTTATATTCTAGTTATTATGCATGGTGAGGCCAGTTATAGAAAAATATGGCTCTAAAAAGTCTTTCCATTGTATTTGGAGCTGACCAGACTTTTAACCACAATCCAGAGACTTTTAACTTCACAAAGATGTGGCATTTTATTTTAATAAAGCTATCAACAGAGCTCTCTTTTCGAGTGACTTTTCAAAAGCATCTTTTGTCTATAGAGGGCTTTTATTAGCTAATGTAACCCTGCTGTACTCCATGTTAGCGGAGAGAAAGGAAATGTCCTTGGGTTCCAAATATGGAAAGCTGTGCCAAGAGTCTCAAGGGGAAAGAAGTTTTTCCACTTTCCAAGGCTACATTTGTCACTCTGTTGTTTTTCTTAACAGAAAATAAGAAGTTTTCCAATGCCACTGTCCAGAAGTAAAGGTTTACAGGTTTATGTATCTAAACTGACAAATGTATAAAAAGAAATCACAGAAAATTAAAATGGAGAGACAAGATTGAAGTGTAATTTTAGCTGTGAGTGTGATAACATGGACAGACTCAGCTATAAAACATCTGAATTGGGGAGTTAGGCAAGCAGACCTAGGTGTGAGGAGTGAGAAATAATAGTCTTAACTGTGGAACAGGGTAGCTAGATGTTTAGGACTTAATACAAGCTGCTTCTGATAATTAAGCAGCATCGACAAACTGGAGGAGCATCGGGGAGGAATATGGATTGTGGGCTTTGGGCACAGTTCGGGTGTGGTGTGGTGTTGTGGTTCCATTAATTAGTCCTTTGATGTAAGAGCTCAGTCAATAAAGGAGAAGACTGGTGATAGCATTGACAGGTCTCAGAAATGGATTGGGATTCTAAGCAGGCATACTGTGGGGTGGGATCTGACCTACTGTCAGGATGGAGACAAGCCCTCTGACCAAGGTCAAAATGGCAAGAATAGAGGAGAAAGCCACATCTCAAAGGGAATCTGAACCAAGACTTCATTTAAAAACCTATAAACAGGTAAGGAAGGGTAAATCATGCTGTTTCTGCTCTTAGGAACTGGCTCACAAACTGAGGAAGGCACCTCATGGACACCTGTAGATTTGGTGTTCATAGCAAAGCACCATCAGAGAAGGAAGGAAGGATACTGTGTCAGTAATGCCCCTTGATACCCTAGATAGCACTACAAATTTTCTTTCATCTTTGTTCAGAACTGGCAGGTAGTTGTGCTTGATATCTATTAGAATCTAATTCAATTTTGAGGTCCATAATTCAATGGGGATAGATATAAAAAGGGTTCCTTTTTCATTAAAAGGGTAATTACCTCATTATCAGAGTGCTGGAAGGATGAGAGCTTATGGATTTTTCATAACATCATAAGTTTATAAGGGGCCAGGTGAAGTCATCTTGTTCTGTCGTCAAGCCAGGGAAGAATTTAATTCACCCTTGATGGATGGGACACTGTTTAACAAGGATCTCTAGAGAATAAGAGTTGATAATTTTCAGTGTTCAGAAACCCTCAATTACAATACACCTTCTAACATATTGAATGTATTGACACAGAATAGAAGCCCATAATTTTTTGTGTCCTCTTTGGGTAGAGAGAATAGTGTTACAAGTGTCCTTCATTATGTCAAGGAACAGTTATCAGATGCCTTGTATGTGCTAGGAGCTGGTGATACAATAGTGACACAGTGAAGAAGACAGACTTTATTCTTACTGGCATTTAGCTAAGAGACTCAGGATGGAGAATAACTAATAACCAAATCAACAAATGACTACAAATTGTAGTAAGTGCCGTGGAGAAAACAATTAAAGTGCTGCTATAGAGGACAGCAGGAGGAAGCTAAGACCTTGTTGAGAAATGTGATCAGGGAAGGCCTCCTTTTATATATGACATATAACATGAGCCCTGAAGTATAAAAGGAATCAGCCTTTCATAATGGAAAGAAGAGTATTCTAGGCAAAGGGAACAGCATATACAAAGGCCCTAAAGTAGAAAGATGCCTGACTGTAAGCAATGGTGAGGAGTTTGGATTTTACCCTGAATGGAATGTTTTAAAAAAATCACTTTGGCCACTGTGTGGCAAATGAATTAGAAGTGGGGAAATTGGAACAGAGAGCAGTTAGGAGACAGTCCGGGAGGGAAATTTTGGTGGCCTAGATGAAGGTGGTGGCAGTGAAAATGGACAGACATTTTCGAGATACACTTAGGAGGTCTTACTGATGGGTTGAATTTAGAAAGGGTAAAGGAAAGATACTGATTCAAGGATGACACCTTGGTTTCTGGCTGGAAGATGCTAAGATAGTTTCTGGCTGGAACTGTTAAGAGGATAGCTCCATTTAGTAGATGAAAAACAATTATGAAGGAACAGGTTTGTAGTAGGAAGGATGGGGGCCGAAAGTTTACATTTGCCTGTGTTAAGTCTGAGCTATGTGTGAAAATCACAAATAGAACTGTTGACTATAAGTCTGGAGTTCAGAGACATCAGCAATGGAAAAATGCACTTGGGTGACTAAGTTTGTCAACAGGAATAAAAACTGTGAGAACAGAATGAGATCATGGAGTGGAGAGAAGAGGGAAGGCAATGGCACCCAGATATAAACTCTGAGAAATGCTAACATCCTCTCATGGCTTTGAGAACAATTGTTTGAGTAGAGGGAGTGCTGGACTGAAATTGGTGTGGGTTCTGATTCTTTTTCGTTTTAAATACTATGACCTTGGACGAGCAACTGCTTCTTTCTCACTGTCAGCATCTCTAAGGGGGTATTCTCTTGTATCACCAATATTCTGTAACTGTTCTGTTGGATTAGACTCATTTTCTAATTACTTTGGCCATATATGTAACTTTCTTTACCTACCTCGAATTGCCACATTCAGAATATCCTTTTCTAATCATGATCCTAATTTTAGGTGCATTTAATTAACATTTCTCTAAATCTTTTCCTTCTGCCAAGTTGAGGCAGTTGTGCTTGTACTTGTTGGCTTGAACATTCCAACTCAATCTGGGGTTCAATGGGCATTGATATTGATAGAATTCCTTTTTCATTAAAAATAAGTCTCTTTATTTTTACCATTTCTATTCAGCTTGATTTCTCAGTTTGTTCTAAATCAGCTTTAAAGGTTTGAGGATTGCCAGTGAGGTGTTTTGCTTGGCCTCACTTAATATTTGTGTTTGGTTCAGATGATAAAGCAAACCAAATTGACTGCCTCTGCTCAGTACCCAATAGGCCTTAGAACCCAGGTGAAACATGGGTTGAAAGATATATTCCCAACTGCGATGTAGTGGATGTGTTTATAGCAGATGAAGCTTCAGGGCATTGCTTAAGGATCTCAGGGTGGTGTCTGTTCTAGATTTTTTTTTTTTTTTGAATTGGAGTCTCACTTTGTCGCCCAGACGAGTGCAGTGGCTGCTCCCGGCCACCGCAGCCTCGACCTGCTGGACTCCGGCAATCCTTCCACCTCAGCCTTCCAAGTAGCCGGAACTACAGATGCACGCTACCACGCCTGTCTAATTTTTGATTTATTGTAGAGATGAGGTCTTGCCAAGTTGCCCAGGCGGGTCTCGAACCCGCGGGCTCAGGCAATCCATTCACCTCAGTCTCCCAAAGGCATGGGATTACAGGCTGAGCCACTGAACCCAGCTTAGAATTTTTTTTCTTAACAAATTAAAACTGTCAAATCATTCTTGTTGGATTATATATTTTTACATTTGGGTTGTTTCTAATTCTTTGCTGTTACAAATAAAGTTGCAATGAACATTTGTATACAAAGGGAAAATTAGAGAGTATTTTGAACTGAATACAAATGAAGCTGTAACATATTACAATTTGTGGGAAACTGCTAGGAATTTTTTTTTAACAAAGTGCCTTTGCTATCCTGTCATAATACTTTATTGCTACTTTTTCTTATGAGATGATTCTCACTGTTGCTTCTGCCTTTGTCTCATAGTGTACCATGGGAATCTGCTGAGAAAGTTGGAAACATTTTTTTAAAAAAAGTGTTCATGCTGAAAAATAAAGTTCAGTAGTTAGTGAAAAATAGCAGCTAAAATAGCTATTATATGTCTTTTCCTTTTGACCTAATAAAGACTCTGAAACTGGCATTGGGTCATCTCAGTAAATGCAATTATTATGGTGATGACATTCTTCCTGTTATAGGTAAGGGCTTACTAGCAATTTATTTTTATTACATGCCCTTGTTTTCAGAATTCAAGCCTATAATCATGACTGATATGGTTATTAAGACATAAGAGGTTAGTTTAAATGAAAGCAATCATTTCTTGTTACTTATTGGGTGATTCAGCCAAATTAACAGTGGTGTTAAAGCATGATACAGAGAGTAGTGAGAAGGTGTGAGCCAGTAACATGACTGAACTCAGGTGAAATGGAACATTACCAACCTACTTTTGCATTTTTACCTATAGTCCTAGAACTCTACATGGAAACCCTTTCAAATTCTTCAAAATAGACTCAGCTGGGGTCAGTCTCAGTGTCTGTTTTTATATAAGGCGAATGTTTCCAAATTGTAACTTTGGCTGTATTATTTACCCTCTCTCCTTTATACCTATTGCAAGTTGAATTGTGCCCCCTCCCTCAAAGGGTATGTCCAAGTCCTAAGCCCTGGTACCTGTAAATATGCCCCTATTTGGAGAAAAGGTCTTTGCAGATATAATTAAGTTTAGGATCTCTAGATGAAATCATCCTGAGTCTACTGGGTGAACCCTAAATCAAATAATAAGTGATCTTATGAGAAGAAGAGAAGACATAGACATACAGAGGATGAGACCATGTGAAAGCAATGCAGAAATTAGAGTGATAGGTCTATGAGTCAAGTAACATCAAGAATTTCAAACAGTGACCAAAAGTTAGGAGAGAGTTATAGAATGGATTCTCCCTCAGAAACTTCAGAAGGAACCAGCCCTGCCAACCTGATTTTGGATTTCTGTTCTCCAGAACTGGGAAAGAATAAAGTTCTGTTATTTTAAGCCTTCTAGTTTGTTACAGCATCCTTAGAGAGCTATTACACCATCCTCTACTAATTGCTCTATAGAAGGCAACATGCTGGAGTGAGAAAGGCATTGGACTTAGGGTTAGGAAACATAGGTTTTGAGCTTAATGCTGCTGCTAGTAGCTGTGTGATCTTAAGCATGTTGCAACCCCTCCCTGAGACTCTGCTGCTTTATCTACAAAAGGGAAGGGCGTGGACTTCCCTTTCAGGTTCCTTATAGCTCTATCCTTACTCCCCCATCATAAAAACAACAACAACAACAACATAACAGCAACAATAACAACAGCAGCAACAGAAAACTGAACATAATTTGATAATTTTTGATATGGAAAACTGGCATTGTAGGCTAGTGGCTACTAAGAGAAGGACAAAAAACAATATAGTCCCTAAGATTGCCTCAATTTTAGCTTGGAGGCACTTTCTGGACTTCTCCAGAGAGAGTTGAAATCCAGTCAAATCTCAGCAGGACATCTGAGTTGAAGAGATAAACGTTGGAATTTGTGGAGGACAAGAGCACTGGAATTTGTGCTACAGAGCACCAGAGAAGAGATAATTCTGCATAAAAATAGTTCCAGAAATATGCAAAGAATTCTTTTTGAATTTTTGCTGAATACTAAGATGTTCATGCATATAGTGAAATTACACAAGGTTGGAAAATGGAATGACTGCGTAACTGTGACCCAAATATTTCCCAGATCTCACACAGAACTAGGAGATGTTTAAATTCCAATTACACTAGAGAAACTGCATTAAACACCTGGTACATTTACCAGAGAAGCCCAGCATCTTCAATATGATGGCAGAACAATGTCTACTTAGAACTCTATGTCCAGTAAAAATGTAATTCAAAAGTGAAGGTAAAATGAGGAAACTTTCAGAAAAACAAGTAGGAATAAATTAGCTCGGAAGTAAAGACTACATTAGACCTTAACAGAGCATAAAAACAAGCCCTAAAAATATTCAATCACTTGCAAATAGCCAAAAAATGTATTCTTTAAAATAAGACAACAAAATCCAGATACTCAACAATATAGTATTCATAATTTCTTTTATTTAATTAACAGTACCAGATATTGAGTAGCAGAAAAATATGACTCATAACCAGCAGTCAAAATAGTCAATAAAATAAAACCTAGGAGCTGGGCTCGGTGGCTCAGCCTGTAATCCCGCGCCTTTGGGAGGCTGAGGTGAGTGAATTGCCTGAGCCCGCGGGGTTCGAGACCCACCTGGGCAGTGAGACCTCATCTCAACAATAAATAAATAAAAAAAAAATCAGCTGGGCGTGGTAGTGCATGCCTGTAATTCTGGCTACTTGGAAGGGTGAGGCGGAAGGATCACCGGAGCCCAGCAGGTCGAGGTTGCGGTGGCCGGGAGCGGCCACTGCACTCCAGTCTAGGCGACAGAGTGAGACTCCAACTCAAAAAAAAAAACAAAAACAAAAGAAAAACCTAGGAATGATGGAAATTAATAAAGATTTTAAAACAGCCCTGTAAATGTGTACAGAGATTTAAATTAAAATATGGACATTATGAAGCAGTAAATGGAAAGTATAAAAACAATCAAATGGAATTTCCAAACTGAAAAACTCAATATCAGAAATGAAAAATTAGCTGAATGAGTGTTATAGCTAATTATACCATCCACACAAAAAAAGATCAGTCACAGAACTTGAAGACATAGTAGAAACTATCCAACCTGAAGTATAAAGAGAAAAGTAAGCTGAAAAGTAACAGAGTACCAGTGACTCATGGAAACACAAGAGTTCTAATAATTGCAGTCTCAGAAAAAAGGATAGGGCAGGACATAAATTAATGGCTGAAAAAAATCTTCAAATTTAATGAAACCTTTAGACCTATAGATCCAAGAGGATCAATGAGCTCCAAATGGAATAAGCACAAATAAAAATTATATCAATGTATACCACAATCAAATATTGATAACCAGCAATTTTTAAAGTCTTAAAGGCAACCAAAGGAAAAAAATATATCTTACATAGAACAACAGCAAAAAAAGAATTATCACTGATTTTTTTTTTGTTGGAAACAATGTACTATAGAAGACAATGAAACGATACTTTTAATATGATGGGCTGAGAAAAACCTGTCAGTTTAGAATTCTACATCCAGTGAAAATGTCATTCAAAAATAAATGTAAAATGAGAAAATCTTCAGACTAACAAAAGCTGAGAAGTCATTCCCAGCATATCTGCACTCCAAGAAATGATAAAGGAAGTTTCAGAATGAGGAAAAATACCACATGGAAGCTTGGGCCTACAGAAAAGAGTGAAGAGTGCAAGACAGACTAAATATGTGGGAAAAATAGAAAACATTTTCTTTCCCTATATTTATATTTCTTCAAAAAACAGTTTTATTTATAACAAAAATAATAATGCATTGTGTGATTTATATTATAAGCAGGAGTAAAATATGATAATCTCACAAAGAAAGGAGGGAGGAATGAAGTATTCCATTGTAGTAATTTGGTTATTACATTATGTATGAAGTAGTTTAGTATTTTTCAAAGGCAGACTGTGAAAAAGTTAAGATGCATATTGAAATCCCTAGAGCCAGTCGTATTATTTTAAAGGTCTTCTAACTCATCTCCTTGCTTCTTTCCTTGTCAATGCAGCAGCCAAGTTAGACTACATCACAACTCTGTTCAAAACTCTCCAAAGACTTCCCACATCAGAGCAATAGCTAGTGTTTTATCAATCCATACATAACCTGGTCTAAAACTACTTCTCTGCCTCATCTTTAACCTCTGCCCCATCACTCTGTCTACCACAACCATGACTCTTCCTTGCTGTTTTTTGAACTTGACTGTCAAGGTCCTTCCTTCTGGTCTTTGTAGTTGCTCTTTTCTTTGTCTGTAACACTCTTCCTCCCAAATATCTGGCTCTTTTCTCTCCTTCACATCTTTTATTTATTTATTTATTTTTGAGTTGAAGTCTCACTCTTGTCACTCAGTCTGGAGTACTGTGGCATGTTCATAGAGGCATGTTCACAGACACCCCAGCGTCAACCTGCTGGGCTCAGGTGATCCTTTCACGTCAACCTTCCAAGTAGCCGGAACTACAGGCATGTGCTACCATGCCCAGCTAATTTTTTGATTTCTTGGAGAGACAACAGATCTCATCATGTTGCCTTGACTGGTTTTGAACCCGTGGGCTCAGGCAATCCTCTTTCTTCGGCCTCCCAAAGTGCAAGATTACAGGCTTGAGCCACCCCACCTGGTCTCAAATCTTTTTTCAAACTTTGATTTTTTTCCCTATTATCTCCCCTTAACACCAAATTAAAATGGCAAATCTACCACTTGCTTTCCTGGTATTTTCTATATTTCTTCCTGGCTTTATTTTTGATGTACTGCTTTTTATATTCTAGAGCATTATAAATTTTATTTATTTATTTTCAATCTCTTCCCCCACAGTCCATTGCAACACAACTTTCATATAAATAGTGTTTTTTTTCCCTGTTTTGTTCATTAACACATCTACAGGACCTAGAATAGTGCCCAATATGTAGTAGGCGCTCAATAAACATTTGACTGAATGACAGAATCCACATCTGATGAAGCTTGGGAACTCCAGGAAGAGCACCAAGACTCCTCTTTGTTGTTGTGGCCCCTCTGCATTTGGATTGTATGCCAGCATAGAGGATATGTCCCTTTCCCTGTTCTTTTCAGCAATTTCCCCAACATTTCCTTGTCTCGTTTGCCTCAAGTCTGCAAAAGAATTGGGAAGATGTTCCTAGGTACGGAGAGAGAGACTTGAGAGTCATGCTCTAGGCTTTTTATTTGCCCTGACAAATATAACAGCCTGTTTTTGTCTTTAAAGCATTTGTGTGTCTGGAAAGTAGTCACTCTGAGAAGGCCTTTCTTTTTTCTTTCTTTCTTTTTCTTTTTTTTTTGTATTTCAAAGTGAACCTGTGGTCTTTTTTGAGTTTTGATTTTTATCTTTTGGAAAAATCGGTGCCTCCAGCTCTGTTGCACTTGAGGGTTGGAATCTTTCATCCCTGGCAGCAGGAGGATAAAAGGGGCTCACAGTGGTCTGCTCAGGAACCTTCCTTCAGCTTCAGGCAGCTCAGGATGTGAGCAAAGGCAAACCGACCACAAAACTCTTGCTCTTTCTTGGGGCCAGCGTTGAGGAAAAGATAGAGCCCGTTTTGCCCTACACTAATTAATTTATTGTACAGACACAGCATTTGTTTGTTTCACAGTCTGCCTCTTTGCCCCATGAGTGGAGTTCTGGTGGGAAATCCCAGAGCACTTTGATCACAGCCATAGTCTTTGGCAGTCAAGTTCCCTTGACATCTAGGGCACTAAAAGGAAAGGTCAATACAAGTTAAATTGGCAGACATTGAATTTGAGACTGAAGCCTGCTTCACTAGTAATGATTAAATGCTTTTAGGTAATGTTTTGCACTGTATCTGAAGGTTAAGAGATTAGGTGTTAAGAGATTAGGTGGCCGGGCTCGGTGGCTCAGCCTGTAATCCTGCGCCTCTGGGAGGCTGAGGTGAGTGGATTGCCTGAGCCCGTGGGTTCGAGACCCGCCTAGGCAGCGAGACCTCATCTCTACAATAAATCAAAAAATCAGCCGGGCGTGGTAGCGCATGCCTGTAATTCTGTCTACTTGGAAGACTGAGGCAGAAGGATCGCCGGAGCCCAGCAGGTCGAGGCTGCGGTGGCCGGGAGCAGCCACTGCACTCCAGTCTGGGCAACAGAGTGAGACTCCAATTAAAAAAAAAAAGAGATTAGGTGTTGTTTTAAGATAGCTTTATCTTCACATATGTCCAGAAAATGAATAGTGGTAGTTCCATTAGTAAATTTAATTTTATTTTGAATTAATTGTCAAAATAGCAATGATTCTCCATTCCCCTACATATTCAGTGTAGCTACCCTGCTAGATTTATTTCTTTAATGGTAAAGAATTTACCATTAAATGGCAATTTATTTCTGGGCTCAGGACTTCTGATCATTTGCTGAGGGCTAAAGGTGCTAGCAATTGTGCTAACAGGCTACCATCTAAGTTGTATCCTCCCTTTCTTGACTTTTTCCCCTATCTTCCAGCTTATTTCCTGGCATCTTGGGATAGCATGTTGTGAGATGGAAATTAAAAAGACAGGGTGAGAAAAAAAAAAATCTGTGTTGGTATGTGGTTTGAAAAGGGAAATAGGAGTTCAACTAGAAAGTAAAGAATGCTATCAGGTTGGTGGTTGGGGTAAAAGTGTCACATTGTCTCCTTTGCTTTAGCCAGGGTCTTATTTTAAGATTAGAAATGCTTGTATCCTCATGAGATTAATTGCCCAAACAAGTTATGGAAAGTCTCAGGTGATTTCAATACACCTCTTAATTTTACTGTACTCAATACTCTTTTGGTTGCAACTGACAGAAATCCAACTCACATTATCTTGAATAATGAAATGGTGCTGTTGGCTCACAGACAATTAAGTTCACAAACTTGTCACCATGCACTTACATTGGCAGCACTGAACAAACAACTTGGTAAGGTTTCATAACCTTGGAAATCAGTGTCTCACAGCTGTGTTTGTTGATGTGTAGCAGTGTCTTGCTCAGTGGCATTCATTATTGTTGTTGCATGTTTTTGTGTGCTGTTAGAATGTTGGAATTTGAATTAGAGCAATGAACATACATTAAATTTCTGCTAAACTTGGCAAGAGTGGAAGTGAAGTCAAGGACATGTTAATCCAAGTTTATGGGATAATGCCATGAAGAAAACGGCCGTGTTCAAATAGATTAAGTGTTTTTGTGAGGGGAGAGAAAGTGTCACTGATGAAGAGGGATCAGGACAGCCAGTAACAAGCAGAACTGATGAAAACTTTGCAAAAATTCATTGAATTGTGCATCAAAAACCATCAACTGACTATGAGAAGCATAGAAGACCAAATAAACATCAGTAGAGAAACAGGAAAATCTTAACTGAAAATGTTGGCACGAGAAAGGTGTGTGCCAAAATGGTCTCACAGGGGTTCTTGCATCATGACAATGTACCACCTCACACAGCACTGTCTGTGAGTGAGTTTTTAGACAGTAAGCAGCCTAAAAACTGTCTGTTTTTAGACAGTAAACAGTGTTGGAACAACCTCACCTTATCTGGCCCCCAATGACTTTTTTATTTACCTGAAGATAAAGGAAATATTGAAAGGAAGACATTTTGATGGCATTTAGTGTAATGTGACAAGGGTAATATGAAAAGGGTAATATGACAACAGAGCTGATGGCCATTCCAGAAAAAGATTTGCAAAATTGCTTTGATGGGTGGACAAGGTGCTGGCATTGGTGCATATCTTCCAAGGGGAGTACTTCAAAGGTGACCTTAGTGGTATTCAGCAATGAAGTATATAGCACTTTTTCTAGGATGAGTTCATGAACTTAATTGTCAATCCCCATATTTGATGATATACTTTGTGTATTATCAATAGCAAAAAACTAAAATATAAACTAGGCTTCTCCTTTTCTGACTTTCCTTAACTTTTATAACTTCCACTTTACTATCTATGAAATGAGTAAGAACCAATCAACCCAAAAGTGTTTCCTTTCTATAGACCTAAAAGTTCTTGAAGACTTGTCTTGATTTCTTGTATAACCCACAATAGTTAACATAGACACTCACATACAACATAAAATACTTACTTAATTAATGTAGAAATGTAAGTGGATGAATCCATGAATGCATAAGTTAATGAAGAAAGAGGGCCATAGTCTATTCTGATTTTCCTACTTTACTAGGCTTTGAGTATAGGAAAAATATGCCCAGCCACAAGAGAAAAGTAACTGTTTCACCGATTTTCTTATACTTTAGAGTTGCGTTTTGTTCTATAGTATTATATCTAATATTTTCCTTTCATAAAGAATGTTATGGCTCTTTAAATTTTCTATTCCTGCATAACTAGTCACCTCCAAATTTAGTGGTTTAAAACCATTATTTATTATCTTTCACTATTCTGTGGGTTGATTGTATTCCGATTGTTTTTCTGCTCCATGTAGTATTGATAGGGGCTGCAGTGATTTTGATGGTTGACTGATGTGGGATGTTTAAGATGATACATATGACTGGCATTTGGTGTTGGCTACTGGGGATGTTGACTGAAACATTTTGGTTCTTCTCCCTGTAGCCTCCTATGTTGTTTGGGTTTCTCATACCACAGTGGTATAGTCCCAAGAATGTTCCAAGAGTGTGATAGCAGAAGCTTCAGATCTCCTTAGTCCTAGCCTTGGAGGTAACTCAGTCTTCCACCACACTCCATTGGTCAAAGCAAGTCAGAGGGCAAGCCTAGATTCAAGGGGAGAGAAATAGCTTTCACCTATTAGTGGGCAAAATGACAAAGAATTTGCAACCAGCTTTCTACTATCTTTAGATATATCTTTAGGAATAAGACATTTATAGAATAATTAATATTATATGCATGCATGAATGAAAGATATAGAACATGTCTGAATTTCAACTCTGGCTCTATTATTTATCTAATGTGTGGCGTGGTCACGTTACTTAAGCTTTCTGAGTCTTGGTGCAATAGTTTGGATGTTTGTCTCCCCAGACTTCATGTTGAAATTTTATCCCCGATGTTGGAGGTGGGGCCTAATGGGATGTGTTTGGGTCATGGGAGTTAATCTCTCATGAATAGAGAGATTAATGCTCTTTCATGGGGGGATGGTGAGTGAGTTCTTGCTCTATTAGTTCCCTTGAGAGATGGTTATTAAAAAGAGCCTGGCACCTCCTACTATCTCTCTTGCTTCGTCTCCTGTTATGTGATCTCCACATTCCAGCTGACCTTTGCCTTCTGTTATGAGTGGAAGCCCCTGAGTCCCCCACCAAAGACTCAACCTTACAGTCAGCAGAATTGTAAGCCAAATAAACCTCTTTTCTTTATAAGCTGCCTAGCCTTAGGTATTCCTTTATAACAACACTAAACAGGCTAAGACGTGCAGTTTACTCAAGAATTAAATAAAGTCATGCATGCAAAGCACTTGTGCATGTAAAGCACTTGTCAGTGATTCAGGTCCATTGTATGTATTCAAGAAATTGGTAACTATTATTGGTGTTGTTATTGTTATTATTATTAGCTGAATTGTTCCAGACATCTAACAAGGCACAAATTATCACTACCATCGCTACACACATGCTTCTTTAATCAGTTGCACTCATATGTTCATTTCAAGTGAAGTGTTATGGCTTTTTAAAAGTAATCAGTACTGAGAATTTATGAAAGTAACTTAGTATTCGCAAGTACTTGAATTAAACTCACATTCCTATTTTTACTGATTGATCTGACTTCCTGCTGATTTTAGTGATTGTTCTGTGGATAGGGTAGGCAATGCATTAGAACAATATAAAGGCTGTCATATTCAGGTCCAAGGCTGTCATATTTTATTGATGTTAGATATGTGGATGATACTTAATAGAAAATGAAAAGCCCTATAGGTTTTTCACTTTTCAAAATTTGCTTTCAGTGAGTCAGAGTAAAAGATCAGAGAGATTTTTAAATAAACCTATTGAACTAATAATATGAGAACTGAAAAGTGAGCCAATCTGTAGTTTTCCTCCTGACTTTGAAATGGTGTTTTATTATTCATAAATAATCTTTCTGAACATTTTGATGCACTTTTATGAAAATAGGTTTTGAAATAGTACTTAAATATTCAGTTTGGGGGTCTTTCAGAAGTGAACAACCTTTTTTCTCATCATTAATGTGAGCTCATTACAAAAATTTAAAATGCACTTCTTGATGTGGTTTTAATTCTTGATAGTTCAATCTGAGGTACACTTCAGATGTTCAATAGTCTTATCTTGTCACAACTTGGTATAGGCTGAGTATCCCTTATCTGAAATGCTTGGGACCAGAAGTGTTTCAATTTTTTTTCTGATTTTGGAATATTTGCATATATATAATGAGATATCTTGAGTATGAGACCCAAATCTCAACATGAAATTCATTTATGTTTCATATACACATAGCCTGACAGTAATTTTATACAATATTTTAAATTATCATGCACATGAAACAAAATTTTGAGTGCATTTAGACTGTCACATGAAGTCAGGTGTGGAATTTTACACTTATGACATCATATTGATACTCAAAAAACTTTGGATTTTGGTGCATTTACATTTTTTATTTTCAGACTAGGGATGCTAAACCTGTGGCAAAGTGAGAGCAATTATTTTAATGACTCATTGTTGCTTTAATTTCATTTTAATAACTCATTTTTGCTGTGTAATTTGAAATTACACAGGTTATTTTGGTAAAATTTTCTTCAAATATTTACCATATTTCTCTATAAAAAGTGTGTTTAGTATATCCACAAGGATTTAAAGCTGACTTTTCATGATTCTTTCAGAGCATTTTGGTAAAGTCCTGAAAAAAAAAAAAAAAAGAATGTCTACTAAAAACTGGAAGCATTCAAGTTCTCACATGCCAACACTTTAAGGTAGGTATTATTTATTAGGTTAATTTTGCAGAATAGAAAACAAATTCTCAGGGACCTGATATAACTTTATCCAGGTTATATAACCAGTATAGCAGAGACAGGATTTAATGCAAGGTTTGTCCAGTTCTAAAAGTTTTTGATCGTCCTATATTATTAGTCAGCATTTTTTAGAATAGATATCATCTTACTTTCTTTATGATCATATAAATAGGTTCAGTGGAAGACTAGTAAGTCCAAAGGGAAATTAGTTGGAAAATTCCTAATTTACAGTGTTTGTGGAGCCATAGAGTTTCATAGAGTGGAAGGGTACTTAGAGGTGAGTTATCACTTCTAATCTAGCCTCATTATACAGATGATGAGGTTAGTTTATATTTCTACAGTGAGAAAGAGGTTGACTGGGTTAAAACCAGGCTTTCTGTCTCTAGAAAGATCTTTCAATCACTGGAAGGCCATACTCTCTTGTAATGCCAATGATTTTGAACTTCTCTCCTATGCCTGTAATACTTACCATTTTATGATTGTCAGGCATATAACTGCAATTTGCAATGCCATCTGATTTGAATTCCATAACAGCTTGTTGGGATAGATATTATAATTCCCAAATACTATAGCGAGTCCTGGAACAGAGAAAGACTTACTAACATTTACTGTCAATAGGTGAATTGAGGGTCCATTCCAGGTCTGTTTGGCCAAGCTGTGATGGCTCCCAGAAGAAGCTTAAGGGAAGTAATCTGATTGAAAAGGGGGTTTGGGGAGAGTCACTTGAAGTATTGTGAACTGGGGAAGATCACCAGAATCCTACCAAACCCTTGGCTTAGCATTGCAAATGACGTTTTTTTAAAGCACCCATTGCTTGGAATCTACCTTGTCATACAGTCTGCTGATGATAAATAACCAGGATTCTATCCTGTTTCAAAAGTCTTGTTCTTTTGGATGTTGCTAATTATGAGAAATCTGTTGCAAAAAAATAATGAACATATTTTAGGCTATTTACAGAAAGGTGAGGAAATTAATTTTGAATCTATAAGTGATCAAGTGACTTATCAAGAAGAGAGCTGAAGAAGTTTACTAGCTTTCTAAGAAGTAACCCACTCAAAAAGTATATTGAAAATTTTCTATTTCTATCTTTATTTAGTTCCCTTTATTTAAATTATGTTTCTAATTCTTTTTCTTTTTCTTTTTTTTTGAGTTGGAGTCTCACTCTGTCGCCCAGACTGGAGTGCAGTGGCCCCTCCTGGCCACCGCAGCCTTGACCTGCTGGGCTCCAGCAATCCTTCCGTCTCAGCTTTCCAAGTAGCTGGAACTACAGGTGCGTGCTACCACACCTGGCGATTTTTTGATTTATTGTAGAGATGAGGTCTCGCTGCCCAGGCTGGTCTCGAACCCATGGGCTCAGGCAATCCACTCACCTCAGCCTCCCAAAGCGCTGGGATTACAAGCTGAGCCACCCAGCCCGGCTGTTTCTAATTCTTAATTCTGTCTCTTAGTAATAACTTTATGCATCTATCTTTTTTTGTAGCCAGTGTTTCCCTGATGTGTGTGTGTGTGTGTGTGTGTGTGTGTGTGTGTGTGTGTAAGCAGGATTTTGGGAGGGGACCCAAAGGGGTTGCCCGCCAGTGCTTCTTTGTATTCTTTGTCCATCAGCCAATGAGCCTTGGACTTCTAGGACTCTACTTCTTTGGATCCAAGCCTGGCCTGCCCTCTCTGATATGTCTGGTGCATCTAACCCCTGATTTTTTTTTTTTTTTGAGTTGGAGTCTCACTCTGCCGCCCAGACTGGAGTGCAGTGGCCGCTCCCAGCCAACGCAGCCTCAACCTGCTGGGCTCCGGTGATCCTTCCGCCTCAGCCTTCCAAGTAGCCAGAATTATAGGCATGCGCTACCACACCCGGCTGATTTTTTGATTTATTGTAGAGATGAGGTCTCGCTGCCCAGGCGGGTCTTGAATCCGCGGGCTCAGGCAGTCCACTCACCTCAGCCTCCCAAAGGCGCGGGATTACAGGCTGAGCCACCGAGCCCGGCTTAACCCCTGATTTTAACTCTACTTGGCCTTACCATGTAAAAATGGCATTTTAGTCTGTTCATACTATAGTGGTAGCACATGCTGAAAAGGGGGTCTGTAGTAGAACAAATATAAAATCATTCTGGCTCGAGTATATCAGAATCAGTAAAATATTAATAATAAACAAATGAAAGTTTTAAGAGTTTTGAAATGCAAAGGATTAAGATGGCTGACACATTTCTCCCACAGAGAAAACAAAGATAGAATTTTCTCAGTATCCAGAGAGGAATGGGACCTGCAGCATGCCCCACTACTCTTGAAAGTAGTAATAACCACAAAAAAGGGACCTGGGATGAAACTGGCCATACTTTGATCTGCATCACCATAGTCCACTGACAACCTCCAGACACAGTAGGGAAGGTGAGTGAGGGAATTCAGGAGTTCTGTGCTTCTGAGGACTTTGGGGACCCCCTGAGCCTTGCGAGACTCTAGTCCCTCATGGAAAACTGCCTTACCCACAGCCATGCACTGCTGAAGCCCATGAGAGGTGCAGCAAAAAAGAATTCCTAAGCAGCACCAGCTGTCATTTCACAGGAATTCAGTCCTTGCAGGAGGGGCAGCTGCTTTCTAGCCTTCCTGGGAAAGTCTGGGCCCCAAGGACAAACTTCAGGGCTGCAGACAGTGCCTAGCTGGGGTGGGTTGCCTGAGAACACCTGAAATCCTGGGACCAGCTGTACTTCAACATTCAAAAGGCAAATAGCCTGAAGCTAAGGTGGGGGATGGGTGGGACTTGTTGCCATAGCAACCTCTCACTCCCCTTGTGAATTCTTCTATGCCTGCCCTGCACAACAAGATTACCCTAGTGACCTGGGACTACCTTCTAATCACCACTGGGGTAGCCAAGTGTAAACTCTTGGGGGGTGCTTGAGTTCTTTCGCTCACCCCTCACTCCCCTCAAAGCCTCAAAAAGACAGAGAACTTAAATAATTCCCCGAGCCCAGCCCTCCTCTTAAGCTGACTGGAAACTTCTTTGGAACAGCACTTGCCGAAGAGAATCCCCACAGGCACCATTGCAGCTGGCTCTTTCCAACAAGTGCCACTCTTGGCCAGAGGTCAACACTACAGACTACCACACTGGATATAACACCTCAGCTTTGGGGAAGGCGTGATCCCAAAGTCCAACTAACAGCATTTGACAAGCCACTCCAGCCACTCAGAATGCCATGAGCCAGTGCAGGTATGAAATGTAGGACTGCTACAGCTTGCAATTAAAAAATTCACCACAACACAGCTATATATAACCAAGGGAACCTACACCAGCCCCCTACCAACCTCAAATAAGAAGAAATCATCTATCCAAATAAGAAGGAACCAGAAAAATAATTCTGACAATATGAAAAACAAAGTTCTCCAACATCTCCAAAAGACTACTGCAATTCTTCATCAATGAACTCTAACAAAAATGAAATTTTTGAAATTCCAGGCATAGAATTCAAAAAGTTTATTATAAAACTGATCAATGAACTTCTGGAGAAAATTGAAAACCAACTTAAATAAATTAAGCTACTCAGGACATGAATGAAAAATTCTCCAAAGACATAGACACCTTAAAAAAAATGAAGCTAAAATTATAGAAATGAAAGAATCATTTAGGAAATACAAAATGCAGTGGAAAGTTTTAATCACAGACTAGAACAAGCAGAAGAAATGATCTCAGAATTTGAAAACAAGGCTTCTGAATTAATCCAATCAAACAATAGTAAAGAAAAAAGAATCAAGAGAGCAGAACAAAGTCTCCAGAGAATGAGGGATTATGTCAAATGTCCAAACCTAAGAATTATAGTTGTTCCTGAGGAAGAAGAGAAAGCAACAGGTTTGGAAAATCTATCTGAAGGAATAATGGAAGAAAACTTCCTTGGCCTTGCTGGAGATTTAAACATTCATATGCAAGAATCCCAAAGAATCTGCAGAAGAGTCACTGTAAAGAGGTCATCCCCAAGGCATATAATCATATAGTTATGAAAAGTTAATATGAAGAAAATAATTTTAAGAGCAGCAAGACAAAAGCATCAAATAGCTTACAAAGGTAAACCTATCAGACTAACAGTAGACTTCTCAGAAGAAACCCTCCTAGCCGAAAGGGATTGGGGACCCCATCATCAATCTTCTCAAACAGAATAACAGTCAGTCAAGGATTTTGTATCCCATAAAACTAAGTTTTATAAATCAAGGAGAAATGAAATATTTCTCAGACAAGCAAATGCTGAAGGAATTTATCACTACTAGACTACTAGATTATTTCTATAAGAAATAATCAAGAGTTCTAAATACTGAGATGGTTGAAATACAACAGTAGAAAAATGCTGGAAATCATAAAGCTCACAGGCCTTACGAACACCAACACAATAAAGAAAATAAATAAACAAATAAAGCAACCAGATCAACTAGTATGGTGAAAGGAATGTGACTCCACATGTCATTATTAATTCTGAATGTAAATTACCTCAATGCCTCACTAAAAAGTATAGAATGGAAGAATGGATTTAAAAAGAAAACACAAACCAAATACCCGTTGCAGTCAAGAAACTCACCTAACTTGCAAAGACTCCTATAAACTCACGGTAAAAAGGTGAGAAAAATAATTCATGCAAATGAAAACCCAAAATTAGCAAGAGTAGGCATTCTCATATTAGATAAAACAAACTTTAAACTAACAGCAGTTAAAAAAAAGATAAAGATGGTTATTATATAGTGTTAAAGAGATCACTCCTATGAGAAGATATAACAATTTTAAATATATATGTGCCTAACACCAAAGCCCCAGAATCATAACACAAATTCGATGAGACTTAAAAAAAGAGATAGACAGCAGTACAATACTAGTGGAAGACTTTAACATTCCAGTGACAGCAACAGACAGATCATCAAGGCAGAAAGTCAACAAAGAAAACATTAGAGTTAAACTGGATACTAGTACATGAAACATTCTCCAAGACAGACCATACGATAGGCCACAAATCAAATCTTAATAAATTCAAAAAAATTGAAATGATATTAAGCACCTTCTCAGACCGCAGTAGAATAAAACTAGACATTAACTCTAAGAAGAACTCATGAAATCAAAAGAAAAAAAGGAAGTTAAACAATTTTCTCCTGAATTATCCTTGGGTCAACAACAAAATCAAGAAGTAAGTTAGAGAATTCCTCGAAACAAATGACAACAAGGAAACAAGTTATCAAAACCTCCGGGACACAGGCAAAGCTCTTCTGAGAGGAGAATTTATCACACTTAAAACCTACATTAATAAGACTGAAAGACTGCATATTGACAACCTAACATCATACCTCAAGAGAGTAGAAATAGATGAACAAACCACATCCAAACCTAGCGGAAGTAAAGAAATAATAAAAATCAGAGCAGTACTAAATGAAAATGAAATTAAAAATTACAAAGGGTCAATGAAATAAAACATTGGTACTTGGAAAAGATAAAATTGATAGACTGCTATCTAGATTAAGAAATGAAAAGAGAAGTTTTAAATTACCTCAATCAGAAATGACAATGAAGACATTGCAACTGATACAACAGAAATTCAAAATATCATCTAAGACTATTATGAACACCTTTATGCAAACGAATTTGACAATCTAGAGGAAATGGATAAATTCTTGGAAACCTACAAACACCTAACCTTGAATCAGGAAGAAATAGAAACCCTGAACAGATCAATAATGAGTAGTGAGATTGAAACAGTAATTAGAAGTCTCCCAACAAAAATATGTCTAGGGCCTGGCGGACACATAGTTGAATTCTACCAGACCTTCCAAGAAGAACTGGTACCAATTTTAGTGAAGCTATACCACAAGACTGAAGAAGAGGGAATCCCACCCAATGCATTCTTTGAGGTCAGATACTAAAGCCAGGAAAAGACACACCAAAAAAAGAAAACCACATACCAATATCCCCTTGAACATAGATGCAAAAGTCCTAGAAGAAAATCTAGGAAAAACTGTTCTGGACATCATCCTTGGCAAATAATTTTTGGCTAAAACCCCAATAGCAAATGCAACTAAAAACAAAACAAAACAAAACAGAAATTTAATTAAACTGAAAAGCTTTTGCCCAGCAAAAGTAATAATCAACAGAAGAAATAGGCAACTTACAGAATGGGAGAAGATATTCACAAACTATGCATCTCACAAAGGACTGATATCCAGAATCTACAAAGAACTCAAACAAATCAGCAAGAAAAGAGCAAAAAATTCCATTAAAAAATGGTCAAATGACGTGAAAAGACATTTCTCAAAAAAAGATATACAAATGGCCAACAAA
This sequence comes from Carlito syrichta, assembly GCF_000164805.1. NCBI lineage: Eukaryota > Metazoa > Chordata > Mammalia > Primates > Tarsiidae > Carlito > Carlito syrichta. The sequence goes on along the minus strand of NW_007245791.1, from coordinate 16,091 downwards.
CATATGAAAAAATGCTCAATATCATTCATCATCAGGGAAATGCAAATTAAACTCATGATGTAATGCCACCTTACACCAGTCAGAATGGCTATTATTAAAAAATTTTAAAAATTAGAAAAAAAATTGTTGCTGGGATTGAAGAGAAAAGGGAATGCTTATACGCTGTTGGTGAGAATGTATATTAGTACAACCTTTATGGAAAGCAGTGTGGAGCTTTCCCAAAGAACTAAAAGTAGATCTGCCATTTGATCCAACAATTTCACTACTAGGTATCTACCTAAAGGAACAGAGATCAGTATATGAAAAAGCCATCTGCACCCACATGTTCATCGCAGCACAATTCACAATAGCAAAGATGTGGAATCAACCTAAATCAACCAATCAGTGAATAATGAAAATGTGGTACATATATAGTGTGGAATACTACTTGGTTATCAAAAAGAATGAAATAGCCGGGCTGGGTGGCTCAGCCTGTAATCCTGCGCCTTTGAGAAGCTGAGGTGAGTGGATTGCCTGAGCCTGCGGGTTCGAGACCCGCCTGGACAGCGAGACCTCATCTCTACAATAAATCAAAAAATCAGCCGGGCGTGGTAGTGCATGCCTGTAATTCCGGCTACTCGGAAGGCTGAGACGGAAGGATCGCCGGAGCCCAGCAGGCGAGGCTGCGGTGGCCGGGAGCGGCCACTGCACTCCAGTCTGGGCGACAGAGTGAGACTCCAACTCAAAAAAAAAAAAAAAAAAAAAGAATGAAATAATGTCCTCTTAGCAACTTGGATGGAACTGGAGAACATCATCCTAAGCGCACTAACTCAGGACCAGAAAACAAAACACTGCATGTTCTCACTTACAAATGGGAGCTAAACTTAAGATATGCAAGTACATAGAGAATGTTATAATGGACACTGGAGTCTCAGAAGAGGAAGGGAGGTAAAGGGTGGAGGGACAAAAAAATCACCTATCAGGTACAATGTGCACTGGTTGGGGAGGTGGATACACTTGTTGCCCAGACCAAAAACTATTTGTACCCCTCAGAGCTATTGAAAGAAAAAGAAAAGTTTTGAAATGAATGTTTTGTATCTATATATGTATATGTATATATAGTATACTCAGTTTGTTAAGCTTTAATGATTGTAGGCATGTACCTCACTTACAGATTAGAAATCTCGTTTGATAGTCAGTATTTTGCTTTGTATTGGGATAATATATATTTGATCACTTCAGGAATTTTTTGAAACTAAAGTACCTAGGTTAATAGTCACTATTAGTAAGAAGGCATCATAGAATGCATATTGAATACAAAGTTTATTATTGGTTTTAACTTGTTTTCATACTTTTATTTGCTTTTTTGCTATTTTTTAAAAATTTTGCTTTATTTTTGACATCTTTAAGGTGTTTTAAATTCCTTTTAGAATTAAACATGATATAAATAAACAATAAAATATATATACTTTAGACTGAAGTATTTATACTTAATGTTATTATCTATGAGCTATTTAGGGATACATTTAATACATTTAGCCTGAAAATAGTCACTTCTCCCTAGTAAGGAGAAAGAATATTCATAGCACTTAATTTGTTGTCTGCTTCTAGCCACAAGGGATTATGAAATGGAGCAAAAAAGAACAGAAAAAAGAAACAAAAGAATCATTTAAAAATAACTTATAAGATCATAAACTCTGTGATATATCAATTTTTCTAAATCAGTTAACTGAAAATGAAATAGGTTTTTATCTTTAAATATCTTAAAGAAATGGATAAAATATCTGAAAGTGTTTCTAAGAAAACATTTTAGTTTTCTTTACAAATGCAGTGGCCAGCAACATATGAGTAATAAATGTCTTACAATTTAGGAAGAGCTAAAAGCTATTTTGTGTTTCAACTAGAAGTTATGTAGACTTGGATTTTTCCCTAAGGAGCTAATTATTTGCTGAGATTACTATAGTAGCAGATTTTACAAGAAGATCAAGATTCCTGTAAATAGTCATTAAAAATAACTATAGATGTCATTTAAATGCAACAATGAAACCAAATAAAAATCATCTAAAAAAAGGCCAAATGTATAAAAGATTATTTTAACTTTGAAGAATTTTTTCATTAAAAAGTTTTATAGTTCTTATGAGCAGCATTTGAATTTTTTTTATAATTGTCTAGTTTCTTGGCTTACTATTAAAAAGGCAATAACGTTTTATAATTTTCAAGTTGGTATATAAAGTTTATTCAAAAGGTAATACCTTTTTCTATAAGGCATTAAGAGTATAGTAATTATCATCCATAGTGATCATCCATGTGTTGACATTTTCTAAAAATACTGTCTTTGGGATATTCCATGGTAACATATGTTTTCATGAAGTACTTTTTTCCTTTCTAGAATGAGTCCTGATAATGGATATTTCTGTTTCTTGTCCCCTCTGATCAGCATTCATTCGCTCTTCTTTTGGTAAAAGAACCAGGTTTTTGTGCAAGAGGAAACTACTTCTTCCTTCCAATCACTCTTTATAGCTTGTGAGGGCCTGAATCCTGAAACAAGCATGGCCAAAGGGAAAATGCACACACTATGTCAGGTATAGGTGTATGTGACCCACGCAAGGTCATGGTCAGCAAATGTAAGTCCTGACATTTTGCTGGGACTTCAGGAAAGAGGTGCTTTTTCTTCTCTATATTTGCTAAGCTGGGAGGATGTAAGTGGGAAGCTTCTGCTGTTCATATTTACCACACTATGGATAGAGTCTTCTTGATAATTACTTTGGTTGTGGAGCCATAAAATGGAGAAAGACAGTGTTCTTATTATCTTGCTGATCCCCTGAATCTACTGACAGTTATAGCCTGACATGCATCTGGATTTCCTAGCTATTTGAGCTCTATTTTTCCTTATTTTGAGATAGCTATTTTAATTTATCTTGCTTAAACTAGTTTGAATTGTATATATGTCATTTACCAAAATGAATGGAAGAATCAGATTGGACATTAGGTAGCCCACAGTAGTGTGGGGTATAGTATATGATTTAATAACAAGATATAGTTTTACTAAGATGAAGTACAAGTATTTTTGTGAAGGGGATTATTGAGACAATTATCAGGATAATTCAAGGAAAATTATTTTTAATTACTTACATATTTCCCACCCAAATTTTAAAATTTTAGATAGAGCAATCTAACTTTGACTAGTGCTAATCTTGAAAGGTTGGAAAGTATAAAGTATAAAATACACTGGGTTAAGAATAAGAAAAAAAGTTATTCTAGGCAGATTTAAAAGGGAATATACAAAAAGAATGGAAGAGAGCTCTAATGGCAACTAGCTGAAAACATTGTAGTCTGCACAAGCAGGCATTCGAAGCTTGCCTTGGTATGCTTTCATTTCCTCTTTATTCTCCTGAATATGCTCTTATATCTTGATGATATCTTAATTTTTTAATCATTTGCATGATTTCCTACAGACCCTTCTGTTATAGAACATTTTTATTCTCTTTTTGTGATTAGGATTTAATAATTTAGTTAGAGCTGGGATTCTTCATCTCCTCTCTCTTTATTCTGCAGGATTTATATAATTTGAGGGTTATCTATAATGATGTCTTTGGACATTATGAAATCCATGTAATGAGTCTCAGTAATAAATCTGACCTCAAGAAGTTGGAACTACCTGGGGTTGTCTAGGAAAAATTTTCAGTCCTAACTGGATAGTACTATAACAAACAATGTCAATCTTCTAAAAGACCTAACATTTTTTGAAAATAGATATGAAATCTAATCTCTTTTGCCTCTCTAGGTAATGGCCCCTACTCTGCTTTTTATGTATTGTGGTTTTCTAGGATTATAGTTGGAGAAAGGGCACAGAACTGGGAGTGGATTGGGAAAGATGTTACTATGTATAATGGAATATGTGTGTGTGTGTGTGTGTGTGTGTGTGTGTGTGTGTGTGTGTGTGTGTGTGTGTGTGTGTGAGTGTGTGTGTGTGTGTGTGTGTGTGTGTGAGTGTGTGTGTGAATTCATTGAGTAGGGTTTGTGATGTGACCTTGCAAGACCATATGTAATTATATGAAGAAAGTTCTTAGCACCTGAAAACTAAATGTGTCTCTTTTGTCTATTTACCTATTGCCCACTGACCACTTGGAGGTCAAAACTACTGAGCAGAGCCTGTTATTAGTAACAGGTTCTATTCCTGTAACTAAGTGACTTTGACCTTGGGCAAGACACTTTGCTTATCTGGATATTTGCTGCAAAGATATTTTCAGTTATAAATTTTTTATTCTATGGGAATTTTTTAGGTCATTCTAATCTTAACCAGAAAGAGTTTGAGCTGAAAAGCGTGGACAGTCATGTTATTTCAGTTTCTTTAACATTTTGCTCTAGTTTAATTATCAAATGTTGCTCTCCATACCCTTGGGATAACACAGCACACCACATTAACATAAAAATTCTAACTAGAGAGAAAACTGAGTAATGAGTCTATCATTCTATGTATTTTTTAACAAACATTACAGAGGGTCAGGATGTTCTTCTGAGACATTTTGTTTATTTTTGATACAAGTTGTCCTTCATCTAACTCCCACCTTGCATTCTCTCACCTTGATGATCTCCAAATGTGAACAGTAACAGGTTTTTTTTATGTTGCCACTTGTTAAAAAGATAGATGGTTTCTGACAATAACTTGTACAGATTGGTGACATGTTTGAAAATAACATTTCCTAGAAAAGTGCTGTCTTCTGGATGCATCATTGATTTTTTTCCTACTGCCATTCCGTTTCTTACCAAGGGTACTGCCATATTTCTTATCAATCTTATCAAGGATATATGAGAAAGCCAATACTCCTCTGGAAATATTATTCGTGTTGTCTATCTCAGAAAATGCAATGGAAAAAGAGGGTCTATAACTTCATACAATATTTCAGAAAAAAATTACAATGCTAGAGTTATACAACAATTATATGTTCTAGCTATAAAACAACCACTTGTTAATCTTAAGATTAATTAATACTCTTAACTAATAAAATGATACTTTCAAAATTGATATCACTAATTGGCATTATAAATTAGTAATTATTATTATTTCAAGATTATGAATGGTACATATTTAAGAACAGTTAGTGAACAGAACCCTTTTGTGTATTCTATGCAAGAGTTGATACTAGCTAGGATAATTTAGTATTTTAGGAGGCATAGCTTTATTCACATTTGCTTTATATATAGAATGTTAAGGCTAAATGGGAACTTAATTCTTAACATTTTACAGATGATAAAACTTATTTAAAAAGTGTAAACAAGCTGGGTGTGGTGGCTGATTCCTGTAATCCCAGCACTTCGGGAGACAGGCAAAGGATTGCCTGAATTCAGGGGTTCGAGACCAGCGTTGGCAACTTAATGATACCTCATCTCTACAATAAATAAAAAAATTAACTGGCCGTGGTGGTGCATGCCTGTAGTTCCAGTACTTGGAAGGCTGAGGCAGAAGGATTGCCTGAGCCCAGCAAGTTGTGGCTGCAGTAGCCGTTGTGCACCACTGCACTTCAGCCTGGGCGACAGGGTGGGAGTTCAACTATAACTCCAACTCCAAAAAAAAAAGAAAGAAAGAAAGAGAAAAAGAAAAAGTGTAAACAACTTTCCTAAAGTGATCTAGTGATGGAAGTGAGTGAAGACCATAGATGTCCCAATAGTCACTTATTTATTTAAAAAATTCACTTATGAGTGATTCCTCTCATTCTTGAACAGTTTAGTGAAGTTGTCTTTGAGGGTCTTGCTTATTTAATAATATATGCTTTAGTGAAAAAATGGAAAAGAATAACATATGATTCAATGCAATAAAAGATCAGTTTATAATTAAGTTAACATAGATACCAATCTAGGCCAAGTGTTTTGTTTTGTTTTGAATCAGAGTCTCACTCTGTTGCCCAGACTAGAGTGCAGTGGCATGTTCACAGTCACTGCACCCTCAACCTGCTGGTGATCTTTCCACCTCAGCCTTCCAAGTAACTGGAATTACAGGTGTGTGTTACCACGCCCAGCTTATTTTTTGATTTATTGTAGATAAAAGGTCTCACCAAGTTGCCCAGGCTGGTCTTGAAGCCCTGAGCTTAGGCAGTCCTCTCTCTTCGGCCTCCCAAAGTGCCGAGATTACAGGCCTGAGCCACTGTGCCTTACCTTGATTTTTTTAATACTCAAAAGTTCATGCGTTTAAAAAGAAAATAGTCTGATTCTTTTTGTTTCCGTTCCCTATACTTGGGGAAGTTGGTCACATTTCTTCAATCTACAGGAGCTAACAGCTATTTAATGATTTTATTCAAGAAACTAGGGGTGAATCCTAAGATGCACAATTTGTAATACACAGACATAAAAAACATGATTTACAGACATATTTTATAGTGTTGTTCATTTGATTATTATATTGTGAATATTTCTAATTTAATACATACTTAGTATTTTAGCTTGTGAATTCAGTAGTTTGGAATCATTTTCTGTCTCTATATGAATATCTATGTATATGTGTGCTTTTGTGTAGACTCTGTGGTAAGCACAAATAACATCTATAAAAAGTAATATACATATTTTTTAAAGTACAAGTCTATAGCTTAGTGGAATTTCATATCATGATCATAGCCATTTAACCATTATCCAAATCAGAATAAAACAGTATCAACCCTTGAAACTCTTCCCATGCAGCCCCCCACTCTTCACTCGTGCCATCCCCCCATGCCCAGAGTCTATTATTCTCCTGACTTGCTATCATCATTAATTGATTTCTCCTGGTTTTGTCCTTTATATATTCAACTTTGCAGTTTTTCTTCAAGTGGGATTTCTCTAGATGTGACTTTTTTTTAACCTTAAGTTTAATCACATCAAAAATAGGCATTTGCTTTGTTGTACAGCTACCTGAAAAAGTCTAGATGTGACTTTTAAATCCAATTATAACCTCAACTAAAATCAAATTTTGGGAATCATATACTAGTTACTCTTTTATGAATCTTTTGTTTATTTAATATTGTATTTGTGAGATTCATTCATATGGATGCAAGTGAATATAGCTTATTTTTTTTCATTACTGTGTGATGTGGCATATACACTACAATTTATCCGTTCTACTGTTGATGGGCATTATGTTGTTTGGCTATATAGATAGGGCTATATAGATAGCGCTGCTCTGAACATTGCACACATGTCTTTTGGTGCACAAATTATATGCATATCTGTTGGGTAAATACCTAGGAGTGAAATTATTGGGTCACAAGGCATATGTGTATATGTTCAATTGTTGTAAATACTGCAGAACAATTTTCTACATTTATTCCTAATAGTGATATGAAAGTTGTAATTGTTCCCCAATCTCATCAATATTTTGTTTTGTTGGTCTTTTGAATGTTGCCATTAGGAGGGAGAAGAGGAAACTCTTTTCTTTTATTTTTCAAATTTCTTTTTCTTTTAAAGATAAGGGGCACAACTCAGAATTAGGTATACAATTGATCATTGTACAGGTAAAATTTGAGCCTCCCTTTGGCTCTTACTTTGCCTAGTTTGAGATCAGGCACCATTATTGATGTTGTGTTCCTGTACCACCCCCACCCCAGCAGTATCCCATTACTGCCAATCCCTTTCTTATAGTATTATGGTAAATATTTAGGGTCGACTTATGAGTGAGAACGTGTGGCACTCTGCTCTTTGTTTCCCTGATAGATTACTGAGTATGATAGACTCTAAATACACCAAAGTTGCTGCCAAGTCCATACATTTATCCTTCTTTATGGTTGCATAATATTCCATTGTGTATATGTACCACATTTTTTTATCCAGCCCAGTTTCAATGGGCAGCATGGTTGGTTCCATGTTTTTGCTACTGTGAATAGTGTTGCAATAAACATGCATGTGCAGATATCTTTTTTGTAGAATGGTTTGAGTTCCTCCAGGTATATTCCTAGTAGGGCAATTGCAGGGTCATATGAAAGGTCAACGTCTAGTTCTTTTAGAAATTGCCACACTGTTTTTCTAAAGAGGTTTCACTACTTTGCATTCCCACCAGCAGTGTGACATATGCCTTTTTCTCTGCATCCTCACCAGCATCTGTTGTTCATTCTTACTGAGGTTAGTTGGTATCTCAATGTGGTTTTGACTTACATTTCTCTGATGATGAGTGAGCTTGAGCACTTTTTCATGTGTCTGTTGGCAGCCAGTGTATCTTCTTTTGAGAAGTGTCTAGTCATGTCTTTTGTCCACTTTTATATGGGGCTGTTTGTTTTTTTCCTTTTGGCACATTTGGGTTCCTTGTAGATCCTGGATATTAGGCCTGTGTCAGATATGCAGTTGGCAAATATTTTTTCCCATTCTGTGGGCTGCCTCCTTGCTTGTTAGTTTGATGAGGTCCCACTTTTCTATCTTATTTCATATGGCATGGGCACTTGGGGTTTTGATCCGGAATTGGTTGCCAGTTTCAATTTTCATAAGGATGTCTCCTGCACTTTCTAAAGTTCTTATAGTCTGAGGTTTTATGTTTAGGTCTTTGATCCATTTAGAGTTAATTTGTTGTGTATGGTGATAGGTAGGGGTCCTGTTTCAATCTTCTGCATGTGGTCAGCCAGTTTTCCCAGCACCATTTACTGAACAGGTTCTCTTCTCCCCAGTGGTTGTTGGTGGGGGCTTTGTTGAAGATGAGTCGGTTGAGAAATTAAGGTTTTGCTTCTGGAATCTCTGTCCTATTCCAATCACCCATATGCTTATCCTTGTACCAATACCAGGCTGTTTGGATTATTGTAGCTTTATGGTAAAGTTTAAAGTCTGGAAGTGTGATACCTCCAGATTTGTTTCTTTTGCTAAGGATTGTTTTGGCTATTCGAGGTCATTTATGTTTCCATATGAATTTCTGTATTGTCATTTCCAGGTCTGAGAAGAATGATGTTGATAATTTAATGGGTTTTGCATTGATTCTGCATATTGCCTTTGGCAGAACGCACATCTTAACAATGTTGATTCTTGCTATCCATGAGCATGGAATATTTTTTCATTTGTTTGTGTCTTCTTGGATTTCTTTGAGCAGTGTTTTGTAGTTTTCATTGTAAAGGTATTTCAGTTCTCTGGTTAGGAAGATACTGAGGTATTTCATTTTTTGTGTGGCTACTGTGAATGGGCTTGTGCTTTTAATTTGGGTCTCTGTCTGCTTGTTGTTGGTGTATAACAGGGGTCCTCAAGCTACGGCCTGCGAGCCACATGCGGCCCGCCGAGGACATTTATCCGGCCTGCCGGGTGTTTTTGCCACCTTAACTTGTTACGACTAGCAGTGACAAATATGGAACTGGACATTGACCATCTCATTAGCCAACAGCAGGCCCATAGTTCCTACTGAAAGACTGATAAGTTTGTTGATTTAACTTTACTTGTTCTTCATTTTAAATATTGTATTTGTTCCCATTTTGTTTTTTCACTTCAAAATAAGATATGTGCAGTGTGCATAGGAATTTGTTCATAGTTTTTTTTTTAAACTATAGTCCGCCCCTCCAACGGTCTGAGGGACAGTGAACTGGCCCCCTGTTTTAAAAGTTTGAGGACCCCTGGTGTATAATAATGCAACTGTCTTTTGCACCTTTGTTTTGTACCCTGAGACTTTTCCAAAGTCCTTTATCAGTGCAAGCAGGTTTTTGACAGATTCTTAGATTTTCAAGGTATAGGATCATGTCATCAGCAAAAAGGGATAACTTGACTTTCTCTTTTCCTATTTGGATACCCCTGATTTCCTTCTCTTGTCTAATTGCTCTAGCTAGGACTTCCAACACAATGTTGAACAAGAGGGGTGAGAGTGGGTAGTTTTGTCTTTTCTGGTTTTCAGGGGAAATGTTTCCAGTTTCTGTTCATTTAGCAATATGATGACTGTAGGTTTATTGTAGATGAAAAGCTTTTTCTGCATCTAATGATAAAATCATGTAGTTCTTGTTTTTATATCTGTTGATGTATTTACTACATTTATGGTCTTGCAGATGTTGAACCAGCCCTGCATCCTAGGGATGAAGCCTACTTGGTCATGGTGGATGGTTTTTGAGATGTGATGCTAGATCTGATTGGCTAGAATCTTGTTGAGAATTTTTGTATGTATGTTCATTAAGGATTTTGGCCTGTAGTCCTCTTTTTTGGTTGAATCTTTATCCATTTTGTGTATCGGTGTGATGTTAGCTTTGTAAAATGATTTGAGGAGAATTCCATCTTTCTCAATTGTCTGGAATACTTTCAAAGGATTGGTCTCAGTTCCTCCTTATGTGTTTTGTAGAATTCCACTGGAAATCTGCCTGATCCAGGGTTTTTTTTTTTTTTTGCAGGTAGTTTTCTTTTAATGAGATCAATTTACTGGGGTGTTGTTTGTCTGTTTAGTGTCTCAATGTCTTTTTATTTCAACCTTGGGAGGTTGTGTGATGTCAGAAAGTCCTCCATTTCATTTAAGTTGTCAAGTTTGTTTTCATACAGGTGTGCATAGTAATCTCTGATAATCTTTTGTATTTCTTCAGGGTCAGTTGTGATTTGATCTTTTGCATTTCTGACTGTGGTTATTTCCTCTCTTTTTCTTGGCCATTCTGGCTAGGGGGTCTATCGATATTGTTTATTCTTTCAAAGAACCAGCCTTTTGTTTTGTTGATTTTTTCTATGATTTATTGTCTTCTATGTCCTGTATTTGGGCTTTTATTTTGGTAATTGGATTCTTCTGCTAAAGTTAGGATTTTAGTGGTCTTGTCTTTCCAGCTCCCTTAGGTGATTTGTTAGACTGTCAACTTGTGATCTTTCCATTTTCTTGATGTGTGTTCACAGAGATATAAACTCCTCTCTTAGAACTGATTTCATGGCATCCCAGAAGTTTTGGTGGAATGTTTATTAATTTTCATTTGTTTCCAGGAACCTTTTAATTTCTGTTTTGAATTGTGTTGACCCAGGAGTTCAGCATCATGCTGTTTAGTGTCCATGTCTTTCTGGGTTTTGGGGGAATTTGTTGGTATTGATCTTTTGTTTATGTTTAATTTAACAGTTTTATTTTATTTATTTATTTATTTTTTATTAATCAATATTTATTATTATGGTGTTGTGGGGTACAGTTAAGGGTTAGGTATACAAGTACGTTTCATTCAGGCACCCTATTGATAAGAGGTGTTTCTCTGTCCCCAGACAGATCTTTGCTGCCATTGTTCCCATCTCCCTCTCCCCTCCCATAGTTTCCCACTACTGTCACTCATTTTCTTATAGTATTACATTGGATGTTAAAGGTCCATTATGTGAGTGAGAACATGTGATACTCGGATCTTTGTTTTTGTGAGAGGTCACTCAGTATTATAGACTCTAGTTCCATCCAGGTTGCTGCAAAATTCATGATTTTGTTCCTTTTTATGGCTGCGTAGTATTCCATCATGTATATGTACCACATTTTTTAAATCCAGTCCTCTTTTGATGGGCAGCATGGTTGCTTCCAGGTTCTTGGTATTGTGAACAATGCTGTGATAAATATATGTGTGCAGGTATCTTTTTTATAGAGTGATTTGAGTTCTTCAGGTTATATTCCCAGTAGGGGGATTGTGAGGTCATACGGGAGGTTGATATTTAGAGTTTTAGGAATCGCCACACTGCTTTCCACAGAGGTTGCACTAGTTTACACTCCCACCAACAGTGTAGAAGTGTTCCCTTTTTGCCACACCCTCTCTAGCAGCTGTTATTTTTTGAGTTGTTGATAATTGCCATTCTGACTGGAGTTAGGTGGTATCTCAGTGTGGTTTTGATTTGCATCTCCCTGATGATTAGTGAGGTTGAACATTTCTTCATGAGTCTGTTGGCTGCTCGGATGTCTTCCTTTGTGAAGTCTCTGTTCATATCTTTTGCCCATTTTATAATGGAGTTGTTTGTTTTTTTCTTTTCAGCACGTTTTAGTTCCTTGTAGATCCAGGATGTTAAGCCTTTGTCAGACCTGGTGTTGGCAGATACTTTTTCCCAGTCTGTAGGCTGTCTCCCTGCTCTCTTGATGGTTTCTTTGGCTTTGCAGAAGCTTGTCAGTTTAATAAGGTCCCACTTGTCTATCTTCTCTCTTATGACCTGTGGGTTTTAGGTTTTGTTCAGGAATTGGATGCCAGTTCCGATTTCCATGAGGGTATTTCCTTTATTTTCTAAGGTTCTTATGGTTTGAGGTTTTACATTTAGGTCTCTGATCCATTTGGAGTTAACCTTTGTGCATGGGGATAGAAGGGGTCGTGTTTCAATCTTCTGCATGTGGTCAGCCAGTTTTCCCACCACCATTTACTGAATAGGTTCTCCTCTCCCCAGTGGTAGGTGATGGAGGCTTTGTCGAAGATGAGTTAGGTTGAGAAATTGAGGTTTTGCTTCTGGAATCTCAATTCTATTCCATTGATCTATATGCCTGTTCCTATACCAATACCAAGCTGTTTTGATGATTGTGGCTTTATAGTAAAGTTTGAAGTCTGGTAATGTGATACCACCTGCTTTGTTTTTTTTGCTGAGAATTGTTCTGGCTATTCTTGGACATTTGTGTTTCCATATGAATTCCTGTGTTGTTTTCTCTAGGTCTGAGAAGAATGTTGCTGGTAGTTTGACAGGCATTGCATTGAATTTGTAGATTGCCTTAGGTAAGATGGACATCTTCACAATGTTGATTCTTCCAATCCGTGAGCATGGGATATTTTTCCACTTGTTTGTATCATCTTTGATTTCTTTGAGCAGTGTTTTGTAAATTTCATTGTAAAGGTCTTTCATGTCTCTGATCAGGAAGATGCCACAGTATTTCATTTTTTTGTGGCTATTGTGAATGGAATTGTGTTTTTATTTGGGTTTCTGTTTGTTTATTATTGGTGTAAAGAAAAGCGATTGTCTTTTGCACATTTATTTTGTATCCTGAGACTTTGCCAAAGGCCTTTATCAGTGTAGGGAGATTTTTGACAGATTCTCTTGGGTTTTCAAGGTACACAATCATATCATCTGCAAAGAGAGATAACTTGACTTCCTCTTTTCCTATTTGGATACCCCTGATTGCCTTCTCTTCTCTGATTGCTCGAGCCAGGACTTCTAATACTATGTAGAACAGGAGGGGTGAGAGTGGGCATCCTTGTCTTGTTCCAGTTTTCAGGGGAAATGGTTCCAATTTTTGTCTGTTTAGGAGTATGTTGGCTGTGGGTTTCTTGTAGATAGTTTTTACTATTTTGAGGTATGTTCCCCATATGCCTAGATGTTTGAGGGTTTTTATCAAGAAGGGATGCTGGATTTTATCAAAAGCTTTTTCTGCATCTAATGATATAATCATGTGTTTTTGTTTTGACATCTATTGATGTATTTAATTACATTTATGGTTTTACGAATATTGATCCAGCCTTGCATCCCAGGAATGAAGCCTACTTGGTCGTGATGGATGATTTTTGAGATGTATTGTTGAATCTGGTTTGCTAGGGTTTTGTTGAGAATTTTAGCAGCTATGTTCATCAAAGATATTGGCCTATAGTTCTCTTTCTTTGTTGGATCTTTACCTGGCTTGGGTATCAATGTGATGTTGGCTTCGTAAAATGATTTGGGGAGAGTTCCATCTTTTTCAATCACCTGGAATACCTTCAGTAGGATTGGTATCAGCTCCTCCTTAAATGTCTTGTAGAATTCTGCTGGAAAGCCATCTGGACCAGGGTTTTTTTTTTGTAGGTAGGTTTCTTATTACGTAGTCGATTTCCTTGATTTTTATTGGTCTATTTAGGGTCTCAATTTCTTCTTGTTACAACTTAGGTAGGTTGTGTGATGTCAGGAAGTCCTCCATTTCCTTAAGGTTTTCAAGTTTGTTTCCATACAAGTGTACATAGTAGTCTCCAATGATCTTTTGTATTTCTTCAGGGTCAGATGTGACTTCATCTTTTGTGTTTCTGATTGTGCTTATTTGGGTTTTTTCTCATTTTTTCTTGGTCAGTCTAGCTAGAGAACCATCGATCTTGTTTATCCTTTCAAAGAACTAGCTTTTTGTTTCATGTATTATCTTTTTGTCTTCTATGTCCTGAATTTGGGTTTTTATTTTAGTGATCTGAATTCTTCTGCTGAAATTAGGGTTTTTGTGGTCTTGCTTTTCAGCTTCCTTAGGTGACTTGTTAGGCTGTTAATTTGTGTTCCTTCCGTTTTCTTCATGTGTGTTTGTAGGAATATAAATTCCCCTCTTACTACAGCTTTTAAGGTGTCCCAGAGATTTTTTCTTAAGATGTTTCTTCATTTTCATTTGTTTCCAGGTATCTTTTGATGTCTGTTTTGATTTCATCATTGACCCAGGAGTTGCTTAGCATCATGCTGTTTAGTGTCCATGTCTTTGTGGTTTTTGGGGGGACCTTGTTGGTGTCAGTGTTTATTTTTATTCCATTGTGGTCTGAGAAGGTGCATGGTAGAATTTCGGTCCTTTTATTGTTTATGCTTGATTTATGGCCAATTATATGGTTGATCTTAGAATACGTTCCATGCGGTGATGAGTAGAATGTGTATTCTATGGTCTTTGGATGGAGTGTTCTGTAGGTATCAATTAAGTCCATTTGGTCCAAAGTCACATTGAGGTTCTGGATCTCCTTGCTGATTTTTTGTCCTGATAATCTATCTAGGGTTGTGAGTGGGGTATTAAAATCCCCAGTTATGATGGTGTTAGAGTCGATATCTTTCTTTAGTTTTCCTAGAAGTTGCTTTATGAAAGTTGGAGCACCTATGTTGGGTGCATATATGTTTAGTATAGATATTTCTTGTTGATGGATTGAACCTTTTATCATTATGTAGTGACCTTCTGTATCTTTTTTTGATTTTTAATAGCTTGAAGGGTATTTTGTCTGAAATTAAGATCGCTACTCCTCCTTTCTTTTGTATTCTGTTCGCCTGAAATTTTGTTTCCCATCGTCTTTGAGTCTGTGGGTGTCCTTTCTAGTGAGGTGAGTCTCTTGAAGGCAATAGATTGTTGCCTGATGATATTTTATCCATTTTTCCATTCTGTGTCTTTTCAGTGGTGCATTTAGTCCATTCACATTTAGGCTAATAATTGAAATGCAATAGTTGATCCCTGTCATAATGTTCTTACAGAGTTGTTGTTCCTGTTTGTTTGTTGTCTTTCTTTGGGTTTTGGAATTGGTTCATGTGTGTTTTGAATCTTTTGCCTGGACTCTTGTGAAGAATGCTGTTGTTCTTTTTTCTTTTTCTTCTGTGTTCAGTACTTTCTTAAGTGTTTCTTGTAGAGTTGGTCTGGTGGCAGCATAGGTTCTTAGGGATTGGCTATCTGGAAAAGATTTCAATTCTCCCTCACTAATGAAGCTTAGTTTGGCTGGTAGGTTATTCTTGGTTGAAATTGTTTATCTTTTAGAACTTTGAAGATAGGGCTCCAGGCTCTCCTAGCCTGAAGGGTTTCTGTGGATATATCTGCTGCTGTTCTAATTGGTCATCCCTGGTAGGTAGTCTGGCCTTTTTCTCTTGCTGCCTTTAGGATTTTTTCTTTTATAGCTACTTTGTTTAGGCGAATTATTATGTGTCTGGGAGTTGGTCTTCTCATCTGTTGTCTTGCAGGGGTTCTCTGAATCTCTTGTGTTTGAATTTTTTCATCCTTGATGAGATGAGGGAAGTTTTCTTCAATGATTTCATGAAATGTTTGTTCTAGTGTGGCCTCTGTTTCTCTCTCTGCCTCAGGAAGCCCAATTACTCTTAGGTTCGGTCTCTTGAAGTGATCATTCATCTCTTGAAGGGTTTGTTCTGTCTTTTTGAGCCTCTTTTCTATGCTTTTGACAGTTTGGGTTAGTTCTGTATTTTGGTCTTCGAGCTCTGAGATTCTTTCTTCTGCTTGGATAATTCTACTTTCCATGCTTATTAGTCTGTTATTCATTTCCATCACAGTATTCTTTACTGTTGTTATTTCTGACATCAGTTCCTTCCTATTTTCCTCTTGTCTCTCCTCAATTTTTTAAATTCTCTCATTAATGTCTTGATGTCTGGGTTTGTTGCATGTGACCAGTCATTCTGGGGACTCTTCATTGTTTGTGTTCCAGAATCTGTTTTCTTAGTGTCTGATCTCCCAGGGGTCTGTGTGAGACCTATATTCTTCTTTTGGTTTTTCTTCTTTTGTGTGGTTTTTTCCCCCTCCCTACTTTCCT
>NW_007245790.1:222894-260170 GCF_000164805.1 Carlito syrichta | reverse complement strand
AAAATGTGGTACATATACATGATGGAATACTATGCAGCCATAAAAAAGAACAAAATCATGAATTTCGCAGCAACCTGGAGGAACTAGAGTCTATAATACTCAGTGATCTCTCACAGCAACAAAGATTTGAGTATCACATATTCTCACTCATAAGTGGACCTTGAACATCTATTGTAATACTATAAGAAAAGGATCGACAGTGGTGGGAATCTATGGGGGCTGGGACAGGGAGGGCATGGGTAGTGGGATTAACGGTAGTCAATATCTGTCTAGGGACGGGGGAATACCCCTTATCAACAAGGGTGCCTGAACGATGCATATTTGTATACCTAAGCCTTAACTATACCCCCAAATTTTAAAATAAAAAATATGTTTAATAAAAAGAAATTACTTACTGGGCACAATGTACTATTTGAGTGACAGGTACACTAAAAGGCCCAGTCATTCCCACTGTGCAATTCATCCACATAACCAAAACTGTGTGTATCCCTAAAGCTATTGGAAGTGTTTTTCAAAAAAGAACAACAAAATGAAATCCATTCCATGTAGCGCAAGTAAATCTTTTTTTTTTTTTAATTGGAGTTTCACTCTGTCGCCCAGGCTGGAGTGCAGTGGCCCACTCACAACCACCCCAACATCGACCTGCTGGGCTCCGGTGATCTGTCCGCCTCAGCCTTCCAAGTAGCCAGAACTACAGTCACACACTACCACGCCCAGCTAATTTTTTATTTATTGTAGAGACGAGACGAGGTCTCACCAAGTTGACCGGACTGATCGCAAACTAGTGGGCTTAGGCAATCCATTCACCTCAGCCTCCCAACGTGCTGGGATTACAGGCTGAACCACCAAGGCTGGTCTCAATTAAATCTTAACGTTTTCACTAATTACATCAGAGTTGAGTTATAACTGGGCTAGATGGTAAGATGTACAAGGGCAGGAATTTTGCCTATCTTGTTCATCATTGTTTTCCCACTGTCTAGCACAGCACTTTTCACAGAGTATACAGTCATTAGATATTTGAAGAATTATGCGAAAAAATTAATTATAAATGTTAAAACAATTATTTATTACATTATATTTAAGATGGCAGAGAAGAATTCTGTCTACAAGTATCTGAACCAACATGAGCTAAGCTGAGAATGGGGGAGTTAGGAAGTATTTATAAAAGCCTACATGAAACCCAAAGGCAGAAGAGCAGGTGGGAAGCCAGAGGACACTCTGCCCACATCTTGACTTTGCTCCACTATGCACATCTACCTGATTATTTCCAAAGATTTCCTTTCACTTTCCCCAGGTAATAGGGAGGTTGCAAGATATAAAATCCACATCTCCAAAAGGTATATATTTCAGGGCATGACATATGCAGAGACTAGCTAACTCTCTCCAGGCTTCCCTCAAATTCCCCAGAGAGAATTTTCTCCAACCCTGTTTCAACCAGCAAGCCCACAGACAAACCTAATAAGCATGGGTACCAAGAGCCTGCCGTAGGAAGACTCTAAGATGGCTCTTGCCTCCTGGTTTTCACAGCCTTGTGACCTTCTACCCTTGAATGTAGGCTAGACTTATGGGCTCTGTTCTGATGAATAAATTAGAAGTGATGAGATATTACTGCTAAGATTAGGTTATTAAAAGACTGTGGCCTAGCCAGGCTCGGTGGCTCAGCCTGTAATCCCACGCCTTTGGGAGGCTGAGGTGAGTGGATTGCCTGAGCCCACGGGTTCGAGACCTGCCTGGGCAGGTGAGACCTCATCTCTATAATAAAATCAAAAAATTAGCCAGGTGTGGTAGCATGCACCTGTAATTCCGGCTACTCGGAAGGCTGAGGCGGAAGGATCGCCAGAGTCTAGCAGGTCGAGGCTGCGGTGGCTGGGAGCGGTCACTGCACTCCAGTCTGGGCGACAGAGTGAGACTCCAACTCAAAAAAAAAAAAAAAGACTGTGGTTTTCATCTGAGACATATGTACTCTTTTGAATCACTTACTCTGGAGGTATCCTGCACCTTGTCATGAGGCAGCCCATGTGACAAGGAATCAAGACCTGCCAACAACCACATGAGCAAGGTTGGCATTGGCTCTGCAACCCACCCCAGTTGAACCTTCAGGTGCAACCACAGCCCCAGCCAACATCTTGACAGCAACTCTATGAAAGACCTTGAGCCAAAGACACCTACCTAAGCCATGCCTGGATTTCTGGCTCACAGAAACTAAGAAATAATAAGTTGTTTGCTATTTCAAACCTTGAAGGTTTGGAGTAATTTATTACTCAAAGTAAATTACCCCCAAAGAAAGGCAAGTTATTAGTGAGCCAGGTGGACACTAGAGTCCATCTTAAATATAATGTAATAAACAGAATAAATTTTTTAACATTATAGACATAATTCTACAGTAGAAAATATGTCTACTAAAAGTCTGGAACATGTTTTCAAATAATTCTACCACAAGTTATCTTTTTGAAAAATAAGTTGCATATTTAAATAATATAAATAATATAACACACACACACACACACACACACACACACACACATACTATGAAATACTATTCAGCCATAAAAAATAATGAAATCAGCAACTTGGAAAAACTAGAGGCCATTATCCTAAGTAAAGTAACTCAGGAACTGAAAACCAAACACCACATGTTCTCACTTAAAAGTGGGAGCTAGGCTGAGGTGAGTGGATTGCCTGAGCCCGCAGGTTCAAGACCCGCCTGGGCAGCAAGACCTCATCTCTACAATAAATCAAAAAATCAGCCAGGCGTGGTAGCGCTCGCCTGTAGTTCTGGCTACTCGGAAGGCTGAGGTGGAAGGATTGCCGGAGCCCGGCAGGTCGAGGCTGTGGTGGCCATGAGCACCCACTGCACTCCTGTCTGGGCGAAAGAGTGAGACTCCAACTCAAAAACAAAAAAAAAAGTGAGAGCTAAGCTAGGGGTACACAGGAGCATACAAAGTAGTATAGCAGACATTGGAGACTCAGAAGGGGGAAGTATGCTTCTGTGACCATGCAGAAAGTTTAGCTATCCAGAAGGAAATTATTCCCTAAATTTCTACACAACCTTCATTTTGCCACACAAAATCTGAAATGCTCATAGGCACATCAGTCTTGCCTTTGGAAGCTTCCTCCTGGTTTAATTATCCAGGCTTCTCATGCTTCCTCCTGCACCTTCTGCTATCTTCTTTTTCATTCTTTCTTTCCCCGCTCCCGCCCTTTTCATTCTTTCATCATTCAATATTATTCCACCTAAATTGCTGGCAAAGGAGGATGCCGTGACACACAAACATGAAAAGTTTGCAGCATAGCAGAAGTACTGATTTAAGGCTTTATGGAGTTGCAAGTAGAAACAATTGGCTGGAAGATTTTTAGTGTTATATGCTTGATTTGTTTTCTAAAATATGTCACATTTGCAACTAGTATGGGTAGTTAGGAATTCTATATCCAGGCTCTTAATTCCAGCACTAGTCAAACCTGGAGCTTTAAGCTTTAGTGGGCACTTTGTATTTGCAAAGCACATTGGAGATGTAACTATGAAGATGTGCAGTCCTTGCCTTCAGGAAATGACAACTTTGTGGAGAGAAAAGAGTTACACACATAAAACAATTTGAGAGTAATAAGTATACGGTACAGATCAAAGTGTAACTGAAACTCAGAGAAGTAAGAAGTCTACGTGGAGCTGGAGTAATCAGAGGAAGATTTAGGAGGTGGTAAGACCTGAGTTGGATATGAAGGGTAGGAAGCATTCAGAAAAAAAAAATAATAATAATAATTAAGGAAGTAGAGTACCACAGGTAAAAGAACACAGAGAAAGAAAAATCTCAAATCTTCCTTAGAATTTTACTTGCATAAATCCATTATTTTAAGACTAAATAGCATCTATTATTTTTAAAAATGTAATTGTGTCCAGTAGCCATGACCCTTTAGACCTGGGGGTAGTTAAGAGGACAGACATGGACAACATGGAGAACAAGAAATGTTCTCCTTTCAGGCTCCAAAATTGGTATTTCAAACAAGTTTTATAGAAGAAGAAGAAAAAAAAAAATGCTTTGCCCATTGTTATGGTTCATAAAACTCTCCCAGTTTCAACAGCACCCAGTACTGTCATTACTCCCTTCTCATCTCCTTTGACCCTATCTGACTTAGAGTCTCCTATCTGCTTGTGGCATTTTGGGCTTCTCACAACACTCTTGTCAGAAGCACTAATAGGGCCCTCATCGAGGATGCAAAGATACAGGGTAGAGGGAATTTGAGTGTGCTAAAGTTCAGTCCAGAGCCTGGGAGGGGCTGCTTTCCCTTTAAAGAAGGGGTGTCTATTGTAATTCATCTGCCAAGAGAAGCAGTTTGTTTTTGTTTTTGTTTTGCAATTTGTACAAAGACACCCTATATATTAGTGACCGTGAGCACTGCCAGATTTAAGCTTTGCCACATTTTGAGGTCAATGCTATCGCTGACCTCCCCTCATGCCCAGCATCAATAGATCTGACAAAGAATGGAATAACATAGATCCTATATGTCAACTAGGGTGAATCTGGCCAATTTCCTCTAAGACAAAGATGGAGTGAGGGTAATTGTCAGGTAGCTCTCTGTGCTGCTATATAAGGAAATGCAGGATATCAAAAGCCTATAATCAGAGGCTGAAAAGATTTGTCACCTGACCCTAAGCCCAGAATGGCTTAGGTAGTCTCAATTTGGATTGATACCACCATCAACAGAGAGTACTTACTATGCCAGTTGAATCAAACCACTTGGTCTACGAATTAAAGGTTTGGTTACTCCTGAGTGTAATTGTTTTATTCGAGTTCCCCGGGTACAGACTGATCAGATACAAAACTCTCTTGCTGTAACTCATCATTTAAGAACGTGTCAACCACAAAAGAAAAAATATTTTAAAATGTAAAAGATTTTAAAGAAGGATTATTTCAAAGTTTGGAAAGGGGGAAATCATTTAATATCTCAATGGGTTTCAATGGTCAGGTCTTTTCAAAATCAACATATAACATCATGATGATGATAAATCTTTTTTTCTAAAAATGCCTTTTCGGCACAAACTGAGCGACCACTTCACGAACAATTGGGCACTCAAATAATTGGAAATATTTCAGAAAAGCAAATGAAGCAAAAGTGATCGTGGAAAGCAGGAAATATATGGATGCAATTTTGAGCTTAAATGAACATGCAGCGCCATATACAAAATAATCAGTGAGATGTGAAAACTGATATGGGTCCCTTTGATTTGAATCAACAGGGTGTGAAGGACTGTTATTATTCAAGAAAAAACTTGGTGCCAGCTTGCCCTTATTCAGATCCAGACATCCACGGTCCTAGTTCTGGAGGTGCCAAAGCCCCAGGCTGAGCTTCATCCCATCAGGAGGTGTGAGACCAGTTTTCTGGCCGGGACTCTTTGGCTGACTATAACCCAGAAGCCTTCTTCCTGTCATTCTTCTTCTGAAAAAGATTCCTCCCCATTAGCAATGTTAGGCCTTCTGACTCTGAGAAAACAGGTGGCCTACATTTTCAGACTAAGTTCAAAGAAACTGAAACTGTTTCATGAAGTAGCAATGCCATTCCTCCCAGAAAACAACCAAGGGCAAGAAAAAGCAACGTTTTTCCTACTCCAAAGGAAGAACCAAGGACATGTTTTCAACACCCCAAGGAGCCCTTTAAGACCTCCTTCAGAGATTTTCAGACTTTGACCAAGTGCCAGGGTACCAAGAGAGGATGCTGAATGGAGTAAGTTTGGCCCAGAATTATATCTTGGGGCCTGGACAACAGGTCTTTCTAGACTTCCTCCCTACAAAGTAATCCAAAAATTAGCCAGGCATGATGACACATACCTGTTGTTCCAGCTACTCAGGAGGCTGAAGCAGGAGGATTACTTGAACCCAGGAGTTCAAGGCCAGCCTGGGCAACATAGCAAGACCTCGTCTCTACAAAAAAATTAAAAAATTAGTGATGGCGCATGCCTGTAGCCCCAGCTACTCAGGAGGTTGAAGCAGAAGGATCACCTGAGCCCAAAAGGTTGAGGCTGCAGTGAGCCATGATTTCATTCCGACCTGGGTGACAGAATAAGACCCTGAGTCAAAAAGCAAAACAAAAGGAGAATTATATATTGGAATCTTAATCTGTGCATAGGTTCTGTATTTACCTTTGCTGGCTCAACAATACTCAAGCCATTTTCCCTCTCTTCTAGGCAAAATAGGAAAAACAAAACTCAAAGATGGTGTCAGCCTGAGAATAAGACTTTTAAAATTTAGCTTATACATAAACTCTTCCCATTAAAAGACTAGCTTGAAGAAGGGAAAGAAGGGAGAGCAGTGTGCCAAGAATTTAAATTCGGAAAAAAAGAGGACTCCCAGACATCCTCAAAGAATGTGTCCCGGACTCCCAGACATCCCACTTTCCTCAAAGTGGGAAAGATAAAAAGGACTTTCTATCTGAAGACTGAAGAGAGCAGTGGTGAGTCCTCAAAGTGAGCTGCCCATGGACTGAGAATAATCATTCAAAAGTCCTGGGCACCTTCAGTTCTCCAGAATTGGGATACTTGGATACCAAGGGAAAACTTGCCCCCAACAAAAGTGGCAACAGAACAGAACAGACCACTTGGGAAGCTTCCTCAGAGCTAAACCAGAGGTGGCCACGTTGCCCCTATTCCAGCTAAGCCCATCATGGGAGAATGCACTGGGGACCCTTGCACTGTACTAAAGAAATGGCGGCATAAGTCTGGGGTAAAACACACATTTAGATCATTAACTGACTGAGGAATCAAGGTTCACTCAGTTCTTTTCACCTGTCACTCTAAAGGACTCAGAGATGAAGGAATCCGCAATTGTTATTTGTTTCCTATATTTATAATGGAGTCCTGGGGTGATTTTCAAAATACTTAATGATGTTCATCCTATCTGATGAACAGACACTAGACAATGAGTTTTGGTTTTTGGTTTTTGGTTTATTAACTAAAGGAAGAATGCATGAACATGCTCAAATAGCATCAAATCTGTGACAAACAATACTGTGGGAGCAGTAAAATCGCATCAAAACCATCGCACAATCTGACTAGAACAGTAGCCATTGTGTTCACCAAGACTGCCTTGACCCAGAGTGTCTGGCTCTTCATTTTCTCACTATGTTCAATGAGCTGCTAAAAATGCAACAGATACTTTCAGGTGGCCATACCCAGGGGTGACCTAACCAGCTCTCAGTGAGACAATACAATTACTGCAATCCCGTGCCTTTGGGAGGCTGAGGTGAGTGGACTGTGGGTTCGAGATCCGCCTGGGCAACTTGGCAAGACCTCATCTCTACAATAAATCAAAAAAATGAGCCGGGCATGGTAGCGCGCGCCTGTAGTTCCAGCTACTTGGAAGGTTGAGGCGGAAGGATCGCCGGACCCCAGCAGATCGAGGCTGCGGAGGCCGGGAGTGGCCACTGCGCTCAGTCTGGGCGACAGAGTGAGACTCCAACTCAAAAAACAAAAACAAAAACAAAAAAAGAAATTTTGCCACAGTTGCATGAAAACACCCTGAACCTCCTCTTGGGCAGCATTGACAAGCTCATAAAACTAAAAAGTTTGCAGGTATATATAGATAAGAAGATGTGTGTATGCCCAGCTACTGTTGAGTTTAGGCTATTAAGAGAAATTGTTTGGACACAAAAGCTGATGTGCTGTGCTAGATTACCACGCCTCATCTAGAGTCTCCACAGTTGAGAGACTCATTGTGAAAGATTCTCACACATTAACCATGTGTTAGGTAGAAATCATTTTTATTTTTTACCATAGTTTATGATTTAAAATGCTTATATTAAAACAGAAATACACATGAATTAAAAATTAAAAATTTATATGTATTTCTGACATAAAAATAAGGGATTTTCCCATTTCCAGAGAGGATGACTTGGAATATGGCCCTAGACTTCCAGAGATCTCAAATCAATGTCTACATTATTAGGGACACTTAATGGGACAGAGCAGAACAGAATCATTTGGGAAGTTTCCACTGAGCTAAACCAGAGGTGGCCATGTTGCCCCCGTTCTATTCCAGCTAAGCCTATCATGGAAGAATGTAGTGGCCCAAAGTCTATATACAGAGAAGCCTAATAGGTGTAAATTGCTCAGTCTTCATGACCGTTCGTGCCAGAAAAGGTAGCACCCACTGTTAGAAGCCTTGCAAAAGACATAGCATTTTAGAAAAGGCAGTAATGTAGACAGGACACATGTCCAGGCAATTTATCTCGACTTTCCTTAAACAATGAATAGACCTATTAGAAACAGTCTGGAATCCACACAACTTAAATCGGCTAAAAATAAAATATGCATCAGTCAACAGAATATTTCAACTGAACATGTTTTTAAAAGATGACAACGTTAGCCTCATCTCCAGGTCCTTAATCACATAATCTTCGTGACCCGCCTGGGCAACTTGGTGAGACCTCATCTCTACAATAAATCAAAAATTAGCCGGGCGTGGTAGCGCATGCCTGTAGTTCCAGCTACTTAGAAGGTTGAGGCAGAAGGATCGCCGGAGCCCAGCAGGTCAAGGCTGTGGTGGCCGGGAGCGGCCACTGTACTCCAGTCTGGGCAACTGAGTGAGATGCCAACTCAAAAAAAAAATCACATAATCATTAGACTTCCTTTATCTGTATTATATGTGCTATCTTTCCCTGGCTGAGACATCCCAATCAAACAACACCATGAAAAATCTTCCATTTCTTAGCCTGACCAATACCAGCCTCAACTTTCCCCATCAGCTTCAGAATGAGTTCTGCTAACCCTCTGCAATCTTATGCGTTCTTACACCATTCCTATCTACCCTTTCCTAACTGGTGTCTACCAAACTGCATTAGTTATTTATGTTGTAATCAAACCTATTTCTTGGTAGAATTTTTTTTAAGTAATGCAGGGAAAATTATTTTGAAATGAAATGAAAACTTCAGTAATTTGATTTGCAGGAAATGAGAACAAAGTGTCACAACCTGAGTGTTTTTAAATAAGTCATAATTAATTACACATGCATCTATGTTTGGATGCTCAATTTATGACTAATTATGCAGAAAATGTAATTGCATACTGAAGTATTCAATCGTGCCTTCTCTCTCTCTTATATACATCAGCCAAGGGTTGTGGCTTTTTGTGGTGGTTGTCAGTGCTATGTGCTACCTGTTGAAATTGTTGAAATGTTGTCTATCCTAAATTATAATTGTTCCTATTGAGAAAACTGCAGAAAGATGTAAAATTATTTCCTAATTTATTCTATTTTAAAAAAAAAAAAGCATGTACTTCTATATTCTTTTGTCTTCTACTGAAATACACTTGCTAAGAAATCACATTAGGCATATCCTGCCAGCTTCGTTTCGCCTATGGATTTGCAACATAGACTTTTTATTTTCTTGGAAGAATCATAAAGCTCAAAGGAATCATGAATGACCGTCACATTTATGTCATCCTAGACAGGCTTCTATTTAATGATACTAAGGGGGATTTGTAACCTTTTCTCCATCTTAAGATGCCTAATAAAGTGAATATCAAGGAAGCAAAGGAAATAAAACCAAATTTAAAACTTCCTCTGAATAAGTCATGGGAATAATAGCATTTGTGAATATTTTCTCACCAAAGGAAAAAAGAGAGAGAGAGCAAAGAGGCAAAAAAAAATGTAAATCTCTTATAATACTTAAAAAGAAACAACCATTGTGTGTTTCAGAAAGTTCTAAGGAATGTTTATTACATGTAGTTGCCTTTTTTTCTTTCTCTGTATAAGCCAAATAAATTTCAGGGCTCTTTGTGGCCCAGTCTCAGAGAAGTATCACCTATGACAGACACTGCCCGGACACCAAGAGTAAAAACCATTCCAATCTTTCTGCTGTTTCAGAAGAGCCTGTGGTTATAGCTCTTGCCTTCTGGGCTCACAGAAGCTATGCTTCCCAAGCCTTCCAGCCCCCTACAGTCAGACCGACCATGACACCAGGCGCAGGCAAACGTCTCTTGCTGGCAGAAGCTTGGAGGAATGGTTGTAGACCTTCATGCCCTCTTCTCACCTGCCATTCTTATAACGGTAAAATCATGAGACCAAAGCAGTTGGGGCTACCAAGTCACTACAGAGAGGACATCTGCCGCAGAGAGTTGCCAAGACCTACACCAGACACTGAGCAAGAAATAAATTCTTGTTGTGTTAAGCCTCAGAGATTTAGGAGTGGTTTGCTACTTTAAGGGCAGAACCTAGCCTATTTTGACAAGCATTTGAGGAAATCCAATTCCTAGTCCCTGCACTTCCAGAACTTTCTGTTCATTTTCTCGAAGTCCTCCCCCATCTACCCTGCTCTAGGTCCTAGGACTCTCTCAACCTTCCTACTAAGCCCAGCGACGTGGACTCTCGATTGTTTGCTCCAACCCCCACCACCATTTTCCCTGCTCCCTCATCCTGTCTGTCTCAATATAGTCTCCTGATTCTGTGTTACAAAAACCCAAGAGCAAGACTGACAAAAATCAAACTCCACAGGACTGAGGATGGGAATAAAATGAGCTTTCAAGGGGGAAACATTTCCCTTTGGGATGGACTAACCAGAGTGGAAGAAGTGAAAATACTCACTTGCTGGAAAATGTTGTCTCCATCCTATTTGTTTTTGATTCCAAAATAAGTGTGATAGGCTTAGTGACATTCTTCCCTGCCTAGCCCATTGCGGTTACTAGGATACATTTTGCTACCATTCTTTGACCTCCATTTTCCAGCACCCTCAGAGGCACCCACCTTAGCCATCATCCATGTTAATAGGCCTCTAGAGTTGTGCAATGCACACCCTGCATGACTACTATGGGCATCACCTCCCTGGCACTAGAAGCATGGTATTAAATAATCAGAAATGAAGCATAATTCACACAATAGCAGTGAAACATAAAGGACTATGCAAACTTTTAAGTAAGACTTTTGTTTAATTTTCCAACAATGTTATTCATAAAAACCACAAATGCTGGCACCAACTGTTGCAAGTGTTGTAATAGTAGGTGGGGAATTTACAAAAAAGATGTAAGGCATGGTCTTGAACCTCAAAACCTTGCCTCTACATAGGGAGGAAGGACACAGTCATGAAAAGATCCGTATCAGCGGAAGATAACATCGAATACAGGTAAAGCAAATGGAATAATTGAATGCATAACATGTTCTAGCCAAGATGAGCTGAAGTGATCAAGGAAAGCAATGGAAGAGGTGGGTGTCGAACCATACTCCAATAGATATGTGCAACTCAGAAAAACATAAGCAAAGAAATGTGAAATCTGTCTTTACGTTTCAGGAAGGAACAGCCGTGCTTACTGACAGGTCTGAAAAAGGAGGCTATTTGTCATTGCGTGAGACCAAACTATTTCCAAGGCCACTCAGAACAAACTGAAAGGGATTTACTCTCATATTTCACCACAATGTTCAATAGTCACGATTTCACACCTCAGAACAGCACTCCTCCATTTTCCTATTAAACACTCACCCAAGAAAGGGTGTAAAAAGTGCATACGCAGATAGGATCGCTGCCCTCTAGGGGATTACAATCTAAACCAGCAGACCCGGCTCCAGCAAGAATATAGACATAATTAACACAGATAAGGATGAAGAATGCGTTTTTCTACAAGCCTCACTGCCGTCAGACAGAGCAATTTGTAGTCATCACTGATCTGAGCTGAATTCAAATTAGTGACCCAAAGGCTCCACTGTCTGGGTGTTATTTTCAATCTCCTTCGCTATCCAATCTCCAGAAGTTTCATTTTTCATTCTTACTGTGCAGTCATCATCAACTACCAAAGGGAAAGACTGCAATCCAGACACACTAAAAATAGCGTCCCTGCCTTCTGAAAGCCAGACTCAGATTTATGACAGTTTTAAAATGTGGTTCTTCGTCTTAAAAGTTCAACATTCTACAAGAACTATGCGAAGTAATACCTACCTGGTCTTTAGAGCATGAAACGCCATAGCTTGATGCAGTGGAAGAATAGGTCTTTATATAATCCATTTACATTAAGGGGAGATAGCATCTTCTTTTCTTGACAGGTTGACAAGCCTTCATGTGTTTTCCACTTAATCAGCAGAATCATTAAAGCACTGAGGGTTTTGATGGTCTCAGTAAAAACATCTATTTCTATAGAGCCTATCACTATAAATAATTTAACAAACATACCCCCAAAAAGGACTATAAAAAGAGGAAGAACTACTTTTTTTCAAGCCGAAATCATAGACTAAAGTTGAGCCAAAGGGAGTCCACTTTTAAAATGAGGGCAGAATGCTGTCCAATGCTAAATCATAAAGTTAAAATGATAACTGGGTTACAGAAAAGTATAATTCAATTGTCTGTTTGAATGTCTGCGTCTGTGTTTACATTTATACTTCCATTAAAAAGCTCTGGGGGAATTATGTCAATATAAACCATTAACATTATTAATCAGGGCGGTAACTTGTGGTAGGGGGAACTTTCACATTCTCTGTGTTTTTACAATAATCTTGTCTTATCATTAAAAGAAGGTATTCCATTTAGAAAATATACACATACATATAGACACACAAATTCATACCAGTGCAAATCAAGATGGATTTTACATGTCTTTCTGACTAGCAAGATATCAAGACTTGGTTGTCAGGAATGGAGTGGCATTAGCCTGGGAACCTAATCTCATTCTGGAAAGTTGTAGCAATTGACTAAGATTGGAAATGAAAGGAAACTGATCTGATTATAGGATATGTCCCCAGAAGGGTGACCAGCAGTCCATGTCACAATGTCCAGGGGAAAACTGATACCCACAGAATCTTATTTGTGGGTTAAAACTTAACAATAGCAACCTTAGGACAATAGTGTACACTGGTTTTTTGATGTGCAGCAGCATCTTGCTTTGGGAATGAGCAGGAAAGGTGTTCATCTGGGTGAAATAAGAACTCAGTTGGCAGAGGAAAAAGAGAAGGTAAAGGTTTCCAAACCCAGGCCTAGACAAAAAGCTGATCTCAGGTAGGTCTCTGGTTTCAACAGAGAATTGGGGTAACAACCAGGAGTCAGGGCAGAATCCCAGGCAGGCCTAGGGACAGGTGGCAGGGACAAGCAAAGAGGCTGCAGTTAGATGGACTCACCTGGTGTCATTCCAGATTTCATGTGCTGGTCCTAGTGGAGAGAAGATGCCTTGTTTAGCTCCAAGCGTGGCTCTCCTTGGTTCAAGGACTGGGCTACAGATCAAAGGTTTTTAGTATCTAAATGTGAGCCACACTGGGCAGGCACAATCAAAACCAGCAGTTTAGATATGGCCTTTCTCACCAAAATTAAGATAATTTTTCTTCTAATTTTCACTAGTTAAAATATAGGCCAGGTGGCAGTGGTGGCTCATGCCTACAATCCCAGCATTTTGGGTAACCAAGGCAAGAGGATAGCTTAAGCCCAAGAGTTCAAGTCTGGGGTAAGTTATGATCAAGCAGCTTCACTCTAACCTGGTGACAGAGTGAGATCTTGTCTCTACAAAAATAAAATAAAATAAAGACAAAATAAAATCTAGTCCCAAATGTAGGTTTTCTGAAAATTTACAGGACATCCAATGGCCATAGCCAGGATTGCTAGTTCAGTAGCTGCAGATCTTTGAGGTCCTGAGTTCACTTATGAGAAGACAAAGGGAAGTCTATTTTACAGAACATTTGAAGATTTTATGGATACCATGATGTCCATCTGGAAATCATGATAACTAGCATGTGGACTTTCCACTCAGCTTCACAAATGACATCAGAATAAGGAGTCTATATGAAAGAGGGAAGCAATCCATTCTCGTCTGATGGCTGTGATCTTTGCCTTTCCCTTGGTCCTATTTGCCCAGGAAGGCCAGTTCCTTCCTCCTTTGCCCTTAAAAGCTTTTGGCATCTTGAGACATTAAGCTAAATGGGTTGGCATTTTAGTTTCTGCCCTTTCCAAAATCAAGAGATCAATGAGAGTTGTTCAAGGGTAGAAAATTACAGTTAGAAAGGTGGAGTAAGTTCTAGTATTCTATACCACTCCAGGATGACTAGAGTAAACAATAATATAGAGATACAAATAGCTAGAAAAAGGATATTGAATGTACCCAACACAGAGAAACAGTAAATGTTTCAGATGTGGATATTCTAATTATCCTGATCTGTATACATTATATATATACAGATATCTATCAAATATCTATACATTATATCTATCAAAACATCAAAACATCAAAAACATCAAAACATCACTATGTATATATATACCATACGTACCATATGTACCATATGTACATATGTACCATATGGTATATATGTACCATATGTACCATATGTACATATATACCATATGTACCATATGTACAATTATTATCTGTCCATTAAATAAATTAATTTGAAAACAAATTTGAGTCAAGAGATCAAAAATATAGATCCCACATACAAACCGGGGAAAAGCAAGGTAGAACATTCTAAGACTATAAGCGCTTCAGGGAATTAGCATGAGGCAAGAGGAGTTGGAGGGAAAGCCATAGCAATGCTTTGTGGTCACTCCTTGCTGGATAGGGTCCCTCTCCAGACCACTGCTGCTATAGACAGGAGTTCAAAATAGCCCCAATTTCAATTGAAGTGATTACCAGCACAGTCTCATCTTATCCCAAGTCTCTTAAATACAAAATATTCTATTCATTTCAGTGGTACCATGACTTTCAAACCATGCTTCTTTGAGAGATTGCCATTCCACTGCAAAAAATAGAAAAATCGTGTTTCTTTCCTTCCAGTTCACAGGAGGGAAAAATCCTAAGTGAATGGACAGAATTTTCCCAGCTTTAGGATTTTTTTTCTTCGAAATGTTTCTTAGATTTTTGATATCTGCTATCAGTGGAAACTAGATTCGTGGCAGACTGGTCTAGGAAAGTTGGAGCCACGTGGTCTTTGTCAGAGACATCACTCCCTCCTGTGTGGGGAGGGAGTGAATGGGAGTGGGAAAGCGTGTGAGGATTTAGGAGAAGGTCTGGAGTGGGAAGGGGAGAGGAGAAATAGCCTGCCTTCTCCCTCCCATTCTGGCTTTGTCTCCCATTGGTCAAACTCAGCAAGAGTGTGGGAAAGCACAGCCTGCAAAGATCAGCCTCCTGAATAATAAGACAGAGCAGGAAAGAGCAATACATGAATCTGAAGTCAGAGAGGCCAAGGACCACAACCAAGACATCTGATTTAGCAAGAATTCACAGATTAGTTATGATACGTTTCAAATATTACTATTTCTAGATGGTGCACTGTGCTTCCATAACATCTAGGTATTCCTGCACCCAGAGAAGTCTGAGCATCATTTTGGGGTTTAGCTTAGCAGTCCAAGGCAGAGAAGACTGCATCACAGTGGTTTCAAAGGTGTCCCATAGGGCCGGCACGATGGCTCACGCCTAGAATCCCAGCACTTTGGGAGGAGGCAAAATGCTTGAGCCCAGGAGTTCAAGCCTGCAGTGAACTGTGATTGTGTCACTGCACTACAGCCTGGGTGACAGAGTGAGATCTCAACTAGAAGGGAAGGAGGGAGGAAGGTGGGGGGAGAGGTAGGGAGGAAGGGAGGGAAAATTATGTCCCATATACCCGGAGGTCCCACAGAGCTGTCCTGCAGATGGAATTAACTGAGTATACCCAGCTCTGCTTCAGCCAGAAGTGGCGTCACTTTAATATGTTTTACATCACTGACTCTACAACTGATTTTGCTTGAACAAAGAGCTTCCAGCCTAAACAGAGAGAAATTCACTGACACATCAAATTGCTATGAAGAATTGTCTCAGTAATTGCACTTCATTTTTTCCTGTAGTTTCGTATGATATTGAGTTACAAGTATTCTATGTGTTATACTGTAAAACACTATAGACTAGATATGAATACAGCCCACCCCAGCTTAGAGTGTGTACACATATGTAGTTATGAGCCAACTGTTTGAAATTTAAAATACTCTTTCCCAAAATAATATCAAGGTAGTTAGAATCTCAGGTCAGCCTACATAATCCCACTTAACCATAATATACCTGAAATTGGATTCTCTGCTAACAATAGATTAGAACCTGCACACCATTTGTAATATAATTTCAGAGGAAAAATGCTTCCAGTTTCCCATCTGAAATGCAGGAAACTCATCTCATCTCCCTGCAGTAAGATCTGAGACTCCCTTCTTCACACCCACACTACCTTCCAGGGAGGGAAAGTGTCTTTTTTGGGTCTGAGCTACTGCTGGTAGTCACTGTGGAAGAATGAGGCTAGCATTTTCCAGTCTTTGTCGAGAGGCAGGGCTGGGACCAATGAAGATTAATGAGGAAAGGTTGAAAGCAAGAGTTCCAAGGCAGAATAACCATGAGGGTCATTTGTCCCCTTCCAGGTTTTTTTGTTTATTAGATTGTTTGGGTTGTTTTTCTTTTCTTTTCTTTCTCAACCACATGATGGGTCAGATGTTACCAATGAATAAATTTTTCAGCTTTTCCAAGTGAAAACAAAAGACTACGTGGTGGATGAGCTTTTCTAGGCCTTAGATTAACATATTTTATTTTATTTTATTATTTTTTATTTTAAATATGTGAGGTACAGTTCAGGGTTAGGTATACAAATGTTCATTATGCAGGTACCCTTGTTGATGAGGTGTGCCTCCCTATCCGCTGGCAGTTTCCTACTACTGCCAATCCCTTATAGTATTACAATAGTTGTTCAAGTTTCGCTTATGAGTGACAATATGTGATAATCAGTTCTTTGTTTCTGTGATAGATCACTCAGTATTATAACCTCTAAGCCCATTAAAGTTGCTACGAAGTTCGTAAAGGTTGTTTTTCTTAAAGAGTTTTTTCCCCCCAGCTTTATTGAGGTATGATTAACAAATAAAAGATTTCATGTATTTAAGTTGTACAACATGGTGTTTTGATATAGGTATACCTGGTGCACTTGTGTAATGATTTCTGTAGTCAAGTTACAGAAATATCCATCACCTGACACACTGTGTGTGTGTGTGTGTGTGTGTGTGTGTGTGTGTGTCTGTATGTGTGCTGAGAACACAAGATCTACTCTTTTAGCAACATTCAAGTATATAATACATTATTATAAACTATAGTTAACATGCTGTATGTTAGATTTCTAGAACTTATTCACCTCATACTTGAGAGTTTATACCCTTTGAACAACAATGCTCCATTTCCTCCACTCCCAGACTCCAGCAGCTACCGTTATACTTTGTTACTCTGTGCTTGACTTTTTAAAGATTATGCATATAAATGATAATATGCAAATTTGTCTTTCTGTTTCTGGTTTATTTCACTTAGCACAATGTCCTTCAAGTTCATCTACATTATCAAAATGACATGGCAGGATTTCTTTCTTTTTTAAGACTGAATAAGAGCCGTGTGTGTGTGTGTGTGTGTGTGTGTGTTCAGAGAGGGAAATCTTGTAATCTCTTTATCCATTCATCTTTCAATCAATACTTGCATTTTTTCCATGTCTTGGGTACTGTGAATAATACTGCAATGAACATGGAAGTGCAGGTATCTCTTTAAGATATTAATTTCATTTCCTTCACATGTATACCCAGTAGTGCAATTGCTCGATTTTATGGCAACTTCATTTTCAATTTTTTGAGGAATCTTCATACAGTCTTCCTTAATGGCTGTTTCAATTTACATGCCCACCAACAGAGTACAAAAGTTCCTTTTTCTCCACATCCTCGCTCTTGCCAATACTAGATATTTGTTTTCTTTTTGATGATAGTCATTCTAACAGATGTGAAGAGATATTTTAGTGTGGTTTTGATATGCATTTTCCTGATGCTTAGTGTCTTTCCATATACCTATAGGCTGTTTGTAAGTCTTCTTTAAAAAAATGTCTACTGAGGTCTTTTGCCCAATTTTTAATTAGGTTATTTGAGTTTTTACGATTGAGTTGTAAGGTTCCTTATATTTGGGATATTAACCTTTTTTCAAAAATATGGTGTGATAGTTAAGTTTAGGTGTCAGTATGACTGGATTAAAGGGTACCTGGGTAGCTGGCAAAGTATTATTTCTGGGTGTGCCTATGAGGGTGTTTCTGGAGGTGATTGGCATATGATACAGTGGACTGAGTGGGGAGACCTGCCCCCAATGTGGGCGGTCACCTCCAATCAGTTTTGTTCCTCTATTGAACAAAAAGACAGAGGAAAGGTGAATTTGTCCTCTATCTCCCAAAGTCGGGACACTCTTCTTCTCCTGCCCTTGGATGTCAGAATCCAAAGTTCTCCAGCCTTTAGACTTCAGGCCCCCAACTCAGATCTTCAGGCTTGGACTGAGAGTTACATCAGCAACTTCCTGGTTCTGAGGCCTTTGGACTTGGACTGAGCCACAAAATCATCCTCCCTTGTTCTCCAGCTTGCAAACAGCTCATTGTGGAACTTCTCAGCCCCATAATCACACGAGCCAATTCCTCTAATAAATCTCCTCTCCTATATCTATCTGTATTTATATATTCTATTGGTTCTGACTCTCTGGAGAACCCTGACTAATACATATGGTTTGAAAACATTTTCTCCTATTCCATAGGTTGCTTTTTCATTTTGTTGATCGTTTGTCTTGCTATACAGAAGCTTTCTAGTTTGATATAATCCCACTTGCTTATTTTTGTTATTGTTGCCTGTGGTTTTAGTGTCATAGTCAAAAAATCATTGCCAAAACCAAGATCAAGGAGCCTATTCACTATATTTTCTTCTAGAAGTTTTTACAGTTTCAGGACTTACAGTGAATCTATTTTGAGTTGATTTTTGTGTATGATTTTGTGTATGAAATGGTCCAGTTTCATTTTTTGCATGTAGATATCCAGTTTTCCCAACATTATTTATTAATAATCAGTTTATTAAGAAATTATCCTTTCCTCATTGTGTATTCTTGGCACCCTTGTCAAAGATTAGTTGACTAAATATGCATGGGTTTGCCCCCTTCCAGTTTAACCCACAATAGAGTTAACTTCTTTTCTTTTTTTCTATCAGCCCTAGAAATGAACCTACACACACCCCCTCTCATTACCCTAATTATTGTTCCTACCCATAGCTTCTCTAGCCTTCCAGAACGTAGGGCCCCCTCTCATAATTTACTCCTTCCAGTGTTTTCTGAGGGTTCTGACTGCTAGTGTACTAGTTGATCAGGACTGCCGTAACAAAATGCCCCAGATGGGTAAGCTAAACAACAGAAATGTGTTTGCTCACAGTTCGGAATGCCAGTGTCCAAGATTAAGATATCCCAGGTTTGGTTTCCTCTGAGGCCTTTCTCCTCATCTCATAGATGGCCAGCTTCTCACTGCCATTTCACATGACCTTTCTTCTATGCATGTGTACCCCCAGTGACCCTCAGTGTGTCCAAGTTTTCTTTCTTATAGAAACATCAGTCAGATTGGTTTAGGACCCTAAATGGCTTTGTTTTAACCTAATCACCTCTTCGACGGTCCTTTTTCGAATACAGTCACATTCTGAGGTACTAGGGGCGAGGACTTCAACATAAAAGTTTGAGGGAACACCATTTGGTCCATAACAGCCAAAACATAACATAACATAACTTGACATAACATAACATAACATAACATAACATAACATAACATAACATAAGAAAATGGGCAGGGTGTTTATGCCCTCACCCACTGTAACAGGTTTATACCCTCACCCTCTATACCAAGTTCCTTTGGATGGTTAATAGACACACACAAATTTAGCACTTGCCATTTAAAATCCATTCTGCCTTTTTCTCAGGTTCTTAGTTCTTTGAACTCAGAAATTTCAGGAAAATGTCTTATTGAAAGAGAGGAAGCTGAGCTGCTGTAGTCCTCTGGGCCCGTGGACCAATACTTTAATCTTAACTCTTCTTCTCTCCCAACTTCACTTGAGGTTCCCACCTGCATTTCATGGGCAGTAGCTAAACTCAGGCTGCCCTGCAAAATTCATATAAAGCTAACTTCTCACCTTTCTTCTTGCTTGTTGGTGAGTCAAGAAGCAATTGCATCACACTCTTGGGCTGACTGATGAAGAAATGGTGTCAGGCCATTTTGGATGGCAACATTTCAATTCTAAAGAAATTGTCCGGAGTAATCAAGGTTCGGATGATCATTCAGGGAGGGAATTTTATATTTTTATTTCCCAGGCCTTACTCCAGACTAAGTCCAGAGGCCAAAGTCCAGACCCTCAGTAGGTGCAGTAGTGCCAAGAAGAGCCTGGAACTTGGTGATAACCTCGGAGTCTGCCTAGCCAACAGCAACTGTTCTCTTCACACAATAAGATGTTAGAATGAGGTTCTCCTTGCCTCTGTTTCTACTGAAGCACCCCCAAAGCTCTAAGATTATCTATTCCTTAAGAGTAAATAAAAAAAAAATCAGGGATTAGGTAGTTTGAACTTGGACTAGAGGATGATTATTCCCCACTGAACAAAGTTTAACAAAGCAGTAAGAGAGAAAATTAAGTTGTGTTATGATCACAATCACACATCATGCTTATGCAACATGCCAGCTACATTTGCTTGGCCCAGCTGGTGTAACTCTTGTTACAACCGTCTTCGGATTTCATCCTGTTTGAATGACAAGTGATTGAGATGATTGCTTTTGCTTTTGGAAAATCCCCAAAGAGAAAAATACCACCCGTGTGTTTTGGAGAGAAGGAACTTGGTCAGATACTAAAAAGAGGATCTGGTCCAATAGCAGAGGTAGGAACCTCTAGGATTCACAACGTTTTATATCTCCTTTCACTCTTTGCTAACTTAAACCATCACCACAAAGTCACATTAATGCCTTAAGTAATACGCAATGTATGGAGGAGAAAGTAAGATCTATTCCATTTCAAAGGGACTCCAGCTTTCTTTTCTTTTTTTCTTCTCTTTGTCTGAGACAAAGTCTTGCTCTGTTGCAATAGCTCTCCATCATAGCTCTCTCCATCATAGCTCTCCATAGCCTCAAACTCTGGGCTCAAGTGATCCTCCCACCTCAGCCCCCCAAGAAGCTGGGACTACAGGGGTGCAACACCACACCCGGCTAATAAAGGACATCAGATTTCTTTTATCCTTATCCTCAGTATTTCAAAACAGAAGCTGTGACAGTGAGAACCAACAAGGTTTGGAACTCCCAAAGAAAACAGAGACTGAAGGTAGTGCCCAGGAGATTGGACCCAGGTAATGGTTTAGGCAGGTTTGGGGGCAGGGTAGGAAAGAAGCAAAGAGAGAACTATCCAAGCTACATCACATTAAGGAAGAGAAAAGGAAGAAGAAGTAAGAGAAATCTCAAGAAGGGGTGATGGTGAAGTAAAGGGTCCACTGGCCACCTGTCACCTAGCTCCAAGCAACTGTTACTGACAACTCCGATGTACAGGAGGGACCTCCATAGACTGCACATGTCTTGAGGCTGCTTGCGGGCTGTAGTCTCTTCCATCCCTAACTCTGATCGCCTGTACTCAAGATGGAACAAAACAGTCCTGCCCTACAACCTGAATCACTCCTCTAAAACTGACAGAAAGATGAACTTCATTACGGTAGCACAAAGACAAATTTTTTTACATCGCCAAGTTTTTATAGTGCATTCTGATCAGGATGGTTTTAAATGTACACACATACGTTTCTTACCAAAGTTGTATTATTTAATAAAGCCTAAAGGTAAATGGAAAGCAAAAGCATAGTGAGTCTTTTGAACTATTTATCTTATGTGCCTGAGTGAAGAAATAAATTTAGTAGCTGTTTCTCCGGTAACTAAACTTTGCTGTCTGATTTAGTTTCTTAGGCATTTAATTTGCCTTTAAACCTGTATTCTGTGCAAAATTCCATAACTGTTTAAAATATGGACTTATTAGAGATGTAGAAACTGAGAATGCAGTAGTATTTTCTACTTATTAACTCATCTCACAATTTCAAGATGGGGAATGGGGACTCAGAACACTTAGATGTTCAGACTGGGAAGAATCAAGGCCATGACCCTGAACATAATTGGAGTTCTACAAAGAAAAACTTGATTTCTTTCCTCTCAAAATCCTTTGACTTTGGGAGTCGACTAGTGTAATATTTTACTTTAACAGATGGTCATCTTTTGTGTAAAGACTTTCAGAGATTTGTCCTTGCTTTTCTGCCCACTGGTTGGTTGTTTTTTGTTTGTTTGTTTGTTTGATTGATTGTTTTCTTTTCTTTTCTTTCTTGGGGCAGGAGGTTGTTTTCAAATTGCATTTCAAAAGATATCCTTAGATGGGGTTGGTAAATGAATGCTGCACATCTCCACTTTTAAGAAAAGCTGGAATGTCTGAGGAAACTATGGTCAATTATCCAGCCTGACTACAATTCCAGAAAATCAGGCCCAGTCATCTAAATCATTCATTATTGTTTACTGAGTGGAACATGAATTTATAACCTACATGAGAAGTAGCTGTGAGATGCAATGTAGAAAAACCAGAGGAGTGGTGCAAAATGCCTGAAGTCAGAGGAGCCTCCGAAGTTTGACTTCACAAAAGAATACGGGAAACTTCAAACTTCGGCCTATCAGATTTTAGCAAAATATTGACTTACTATGTAAGATTAAATGAGAGAAGAGAGGTACCTAGCACAAAGTGGGTGCTCTATAAATGCTGGTCTCCTCCATTTCCCACAGAACCACATGCTGGAACACATGGTTGCTTAACAAAAAGAAACTGACTACGTCATGTTTCAGCCTAGAGCTCATCCCGCAGTCACGCATCTATCACTCCTTTGGAGTGCAGCACCTTGTTACACTTCTAAATTGAGATCTGTCACCTGATGAGTGTCAGTACCTACATGGGGAAAAGTCAATGGAGACCACATCTCCCAAAAGGTGCCTTCTTCAAAATGAGTGCTGTGTTTCCATGGACTCTGCAAGGGAAATTGACAGATAAAAATATCCAAACAGCTAAAGAGCATAAGACAAAAATGCAAAACTACACAATTAAAAAATGCAAAATAGACCAGGCGTGGTAGCTCACACCTGTAATTCCAGAACTTTGGAAGACTGAGGTGGAAGGATTGCTTGAACCCAGAAGTCCAGTCTAGGCAATATAGCGAGACTTTGTCCCTACAAAAGGTCAAAAAATTAGCTGAGTGTGGTAGTGTGTGCCTGTAGTTCCAGCTACGAGGCTGAGGCAGAAGGATCACCTGAAAGTCGAGGATGTGGTGAGCTGTGATCATGCTGCCACACTCCAGCCTGGATGACAGAGTAAGACGTTGACTCAGAAAAAAAGCAAAGTAAAGGAAGACACTTCTTTTCACTTTTCAACATAGCAAAGATTTCAAAACAATGAAATGCTTACAGAGACGAAGAAAAACAATCACTCTCAAAGATTACGTCAAGGAAAATGTGAAACAGACAACTATTTATCTAGGTCTTCAAAGAAGCAGATGCTAAGACTGGATTGAGCATATAAGAATTATATGAGGGAATATCCACAGGGGAGATAATGGAGGGAGCAGAGAAAGCCTGAGAGAGCCATCAGACCACGATTCAGCCTGTCCTCACATGAAGGGAGGAAGGTGGGTGTCAGCATACTAGACTGCCTGGCAGCCTCAGAAGAGCTCAGTAGGGAAATGGAGGAGCCTGCCAGCCCAAGGCAGCCAGAGGAGTCCCAGCAACAGGCTGCCCTAGTATCTTTGCAGCACTACGACACTGGCTGGGAGCAGCCTGTGGGAAGCCTGGCCTTGGACAGGCCCTTGGTCCACTGTGCTCTCCAGTTTGGAAGACTGCGAGGTACATTCCTGTAGCCACCACAGCCACTTTTAGTAAACACATTTGGCAATGTATTTTGAAAGGTTTACAAATAATTTTACTTTTTTTTATTTGATAAGTCTACCTCTTGAAATCTATCCCAAAGATGGAAAAACATAATTTGAGTCACATGAAAAGCTGCTCATTAAAAGTATCGATAATAGCAACCAAAAAAATAGAAACTAAACATCACTTAGAAGTAAACATAGTACTTGTGAGAGTGTCTACTCTTTCATTTCACTCACTGATTTCAGCTTCCCAAACCCTAGAGGCGTTCAGGTTTGTGAGTTCTGTGATAGTGACAAGAGTGATAAAAGCGCTGCTTTTAAAATCCATAGGTTGGGGCACTGGTCCTACTGAACTTCTTTGTAATTCCAGTACTTAAAGGAATGCTCTATATCTTCATCTGGATGCTGGTTTCCAAGGTTGTACACATAGGTAAAAATTCACTGGATGTGCATTTAGGACTAAAGCACTTCATGCACTTTTCTAGATGAGTTTTAACCTCAGTAAAGAAGGAAAAGAAGAAATCAAAGGACATGGCTGCTTAAATTGAGATACTGCAACCCTCGGTGTTGCAATCCTCCATGACTTAACACAAATGCAACTACCTAGTCATCAGACATAAGAGTCAACCAGGTTACAGAGACAGACTAACCAACCAGACTTTAGTTGTGGCCAAGGGCCAGGGGGATAAGAGTACTGCTCTCCCCCTGCACCACTGTCCACTTCCCTTTGTCCTTGCCCACCCCACTACTTACTATGACTATGTTCTTTCAACTTGATCCTCAGCTGCCTCCACCACCTTAGTCTTGTCACCGTCACCGCTGCTGCTCATTCTAAATCCCAATCAGCAGACATTTGTCACAACTATTTTCACCATCCTTTCAGGGGGCATGTTAGTATCTTGTTGTCCTCTGCTTTCTTTCTTTTTTTTTTTTTTAAGATTATTTTTGGCTGGGCACAGTGGTAATCCCAGCACTTTGGGAGGCCAAGCTGGGAGGATTACTTGAGCCCAGGAGTTCAAGACCAGCCTAGGCAACACAGCAAATCTGGTCTCTACAAAAATAAAAATAAAAGGTCAAAAATTATTGGCAGGGCATAATGGTGGTGCATACCTATAGCTCCAGCTACTCAGGAGGCTGAGGTAGAAAGATGACCTGAGCCAAGGAGAGGTCAAGGCTGCAGTGAGCCACGATTGTGCCACTGTACTCCAGTTTGGGAGACAGAGTAAGACCCCCAACTCAAAATATATATATATATGTATTACTCTAATACAGAAAATGTGAAACAGACAACTATTTATCTAGGTCTTCAAAGAAGCAGATGCTAAGACTGGATTGAGCATATAAGAATTATATGAGGAAAGTACTTCGATGGCACCACTGGGTTTCTTTTTTTTTCTCCAATAAATATAAGCATTATTACTTATAGACTAAATCTTACTTACTATTTAAATTAAAGC
The DNA here is from genome assembly GCF_000164805.1 of Carlito syrichta. Taxonomy (NCBI): domain Eukaryota; kingdom Metazoa; phylum Chordata; class Mammalia; order Primates; family Tarsiidae; genus Carlito; species Carlito syrichta. Next base: position 235,024 of record NW_007245790.1, on the reverse strand, counting down.
TGCAATCTGTCACTTATTTGTTGCATAGCATTTGCCCCTCAGAGAAGGCAAAATCAGTCTGAATCCAAATGAGAACAAAATTTCATTTATCCATGGTATGTGTACCTGTGGCTCCCATCAGGAAACAAGCACAATCCAGCATGCAGATATCCAGCATTTTCAATTCAGGAACAAGTTATGACTTTGAATAAGTAATTCATAAAACAGAGGCTACATTCATTGGAGGGTGTGGTGTGAGGTCGCAGGCCCTATTCATAAATCATGCAGTCAACAAACATGTATTAAGCAAATACATATTGTTGGAGGCGGCCCTTTGTACAGAGCACCAAATCAACCTCATTAAGGTGGCTGACAAGAAATTAGGGGAATGGTAGGTCTGTGTAAAATTGACAGAGAGGGAAAACCCTGTAAAGCGGTTGGTTGCAGTTGTGTAGAAGTTAAGGACTATGGCAAAGAATCTCAGTCCAAGGATGTCATCGAAGAGTACTTCAAATGCAAGAAATGAGCAAGTAAAACTTTGGCTCATGTTCTAAAAAAAAAAAAAGAAGAAGAAGAAGCTGTACATTTTAAATGCTGATGGCCGGGCTCAGGGGCTCAGCCTGTAATCCTACGCCTTTGGGAGGCTGAGGTGAGTGGATTGCCTGAGCCCGCAGGTTCGAGACCCACCTGGGTAACTTGGCGAGACCTCATCTCTACAATAAATCAAAATGAGCCGGGCGTGGTAGCACGCGCCTGTAGTTCCGGCTACTTGGAAGGCTGAGGCGGAAGGATCGCCGGAGCCCAGTGGGTCGAGGCTGCGGTGGCCAGGAGCGGCCACTGCACTGCGGTCTGGGCGACAGAGTGAGACTCCAACTCAAAAAATTAAAAATAAATAAATAAATAAAATGCTGATGGTTATTGCCAAATTGCTCTCCAAAAAAAGTATAGCAATTTACGCTGTTACCAAATTTCTATGAAAGTGTGGCTGTGCTCTAAGTTAATATCAGTCTTACCTGGGGCCTCAGTACACTTTCCTGGTATTCGTCTTTCATTGGTTCTCTACTTTACTGCCTAAATTACACTGCCAGGCCCTTTACACTCTTGAGACCCCTGCCCCTCTGACATCAGGAACTGATCTCACTTTCTCCTCTGCCATCCTCAGTGTGGTTGTTTGTTTCCTCTTGCTCTTGAGATTGCTACCACAGCTCCGCACTAATTACACCTGCATTAAGGAAAAAGGGGAACGGATGATGCTAGCTGCAACTATCCCTTTTATCAGGAAAGCAAAGCCTTCTTAGAAGTCTCCCAGTAAATGCTTAGAAGTAAAACAGTATTTGCGAAAGTGTCCACCTCATTCATTTCACTCGCTTATTTCAACTTCCAAACCCCTATAGGCGTTCAAGTTTGTGAGTTCTGTGATAGTGACAAGAGTGATATAAGCACTGCTTTTATAATCCATTGGTTAGGGGCGTTGCTTTCCTGCTAAAAGGGATGAATGCAGCCAGCACCATCCGTCTTCCTTTTTCCTTAATGCAGATATAACGCATGGAGCTGCAGCAGCAATCTCAAAAGCATGAGGAAACAAGCAAGAGGATAAAAGGTCACCACATTGAAGATGGCAGAGGAGAAAGTGAGATCAGTTCCTGACATCAGAGGGGCAGGGGTCCCAAGAGTGTGACGGGCCCGACGGTGTTATTTAGGCAGTAAAGTAGAGAAGCAATGAAAGATGAATACCACGAATGTGTATTGAGGCCCCAGGTAAGGTTAGTATTAATTTAGAGCACAGCCACACTTTCATAGAAATTTGGTAACAGTGTAAATTGCCATAATTTTTTTGGAGAGCAATTTGGCAATATCCATCAGCATCTAGAAGGTACAGTTTCTTCTTTTTTTTCTTTTAAGAACATGAGCTAAAGTTTTACTTGTTCATTTCTTGCATTTGAAGTACTCTTCGATGACATCCTTGGTCTGAGATTCTTTGCCATAGTCCTTAACTACTACACAACTGCAACCAACCACTTTACAGGGTTTTCCCTCTCTGTCAATTTTACACAGACCTACCATTCCCCTAATCTTGTCATCAACCGTAATGAGGTTGATTTGGTGTTCAGCACTAAGAGGCTCCACCAACTTGAGTACCAGGCTCATCACAGTTGGATGCAAACACACAGAGATGGACCTGGCACTTGTCTAAGGCTTTGGCAACCTCGGGAACTCCACGTGCTAGGTGGTGGTGGCTGAGGGCGGTCTTCAGCACCGCTTGTAAAGCAGTGTTCATGTCCCTTACCCCTCCAGCAGCGAGGCCTTCCTCTGCCGTGGCGGTGAATTACAGTGACACTGTATCTTGACGCCCCTGAGCCTCCGCCTCCGAGCGACTCGGTGGGGGCACGGAAAGAGTGCACAGCTGCTTTAAACTAGCAATTCCGCCAGGTCACAGTGGCTCAAGCCTGTAATCCCAGCACTTTGGGAGGCCGCGGCGAGAGGATTGCCTGAGCTAGGGGTTCGAGACCAGCCTGGGCAACTTGGCGAGACCGTGTCTCTATGATTAATTAAAAAATAAGCCGGACGTGGTAACACGTGCCTGTAATTCCAGCTACTTGGATGGATCGCCTGATCCCCGTAGGTTGAGGCTGCTGTGGCTGTGAGCGTGTCACTGCACTCCAGCCTTGGAGACAGAGTGAGACTTCAACGAAAAAAAAAAAAAAAACCCAACAAAACAAAACAAAAAACTAGTAGTTCCTCTATTGGGAAATTACCCTAACAAAAAGCACAGGTGCAAAAAGATATATGCACAGTTTATTTATTGCAGGATTGTTGAGAAGTAACAAAAAATTAGAAATAACCTAAACATTATAAATTGGAAAAATAAATTAAAGTACATACATTCATACAACTAAATACTATGCAGCTGTTCAAGAAAGAGTAAAGTAGGACACAGGCAATGACATGAAAGGTGCCCAGGAGATAATTTACTAAGGAAAAAAGTGATACGTATAGTATGATCCTATTTTGCTAAAAACAAAACAAACAAATTTTAAAATGCTAAACCGGCCGGACTCAGTGGCTCAGCCTGTAATCCCAGCGCTTTGGGAGGCCGAGGTGAGTGGATTGCCTGAGCCTGCGGGTTCGAGACCCGCCTGGGCAACTTGGCAAGACCTCATCTCTACAATAAATCAAAAATTAGCCGGGCGTGGTAGCACATGCCTGTAGTTCCAGCTACTTGGAAGGCTGAGGCGGAAGGATCGCCGGAGCCCAGCAGGTTGAGGCTGCAGTGGCCAGGAGCAGCCACTGCACTCCAGTCTGGGCGACAGAGTGAGACTCCAACTCAAAAAAATAAAGATAGAAATAAATAAAAATAAAAATGCTTAACCAGACACAGTGACTCATACCTGTAATCCCAGGACTTTGGGAAACTGAGATGGGAGGATCACTTGAGGCCAGGAGTTCAAGAGCAGCCTGGGTAGCACAGCAATACCCCATCTCCCATCCAAGTACTAACCAGGCCCTACCCTTCTTAGTTCCAAGATCAAATGAGATTGGACACATTCAGGGTGTTACGGCCACAGACAGCAAGATCCTATCTTTAAAAAATATTTTTAGGCCAGGATTCGTGGCTCAGTCTGTAATCCCAGCACTTTGGGAGACCGAGGCAAGTGGATTACCTGAACCCATGGGTTCGAGACATACCCTGGCAACTTGGTGAGACCTTGTCTCTACAATAAATCAAAAATTAGCCGGGCGTGGTAGAGCGCACCTATAATTCCGGCTACTTGGAAGACTGAGGTGGAAGGATCGCTGGAGCCCAGCAGGTCGAGGTTGTCATGGCCGGGAACATGCCACTGCACTCCAGTCTGGGCGACAGAGTGAAACTCCAACTCAAAAAAAAAAAAATTTTTTTTTTTAAATTAACCAAGTGTAGTAACACACACCTGTAGTTCCAGCTACTCGGGAGACTGAGGTGAGAGGCTCACTTGAGCGCAAGAGTTCAAGGTTTTAGTAAGCTATGATCGCACCACTGCACTCCAGCCTGGGTGACATAGCAAGACCCTGTCTCTTAAACAAACAAAGCTACATGTGTATTTGCACCAAAAAAAGGTTAAAAGAGAAAAACCAAACATAAAATGGACACAGCAAGTTTTTTAGTATGCCTTTTGTAGCAACTACTATTTAGTATAGCAATATTAACCAAAAGCAGAAAACAGTAGCTCAAGGCTGAGGTCAAACGGGGACAGCCAGAGGACAGAAAACTGCAGATTTAAAGTAGCTCCAAAACAACAAATCTTCCAGACAAGTTTTGATAGGAGAAGCAAGTGAATGACAAAGTGTTATAGAGAGGAAGGAAAGAGGAATGTAGAGATTCAAAGTCATCATCAAGCCAAAGAAAAGGTTTGGGAGATGTAATGGAAGACAGGGAATTATGTTGAAGGAGAAGAGAGAAAGATCTGAGTTTGATTTCCTGGAGCTGGAACAGATCTTAACAATGAAAAAGTCCAAGGAGGGAACACGCCTGTGGTTGATAGAAGGAACAGAGTTATGATGTCACAATCCTCGTTCAAATGTGCGCCACAGACTGTGCTGTTGTTACTGTTTGTTTGTTTTTTTAAACACAAGGCTAGTTTCCCATTTATCCCACCAGAGTCCATTCTATTTTCAACAGCTTTGCTACCTGAGTTTCTCCCCTTCACTACAAGACACTTCTTGGAATTTGTTCTCCTGACCCCTCTCCCCAATTGCTTTATTTGAGATTTTTAAAGGGACTTTATTACTAAAAATTTCAGAGGACAGCAAGTGACAAATGCTACTGATCTGAGTTGCTCATCAATAGAATGAGCCTATTTTGCCTTTGCAGTAGTGTGGTTGCACATATTAACACCCCTCTCTTAGACCTTGGCTATGAACTCAGTCACTAAACACCAACCCATCCATCTTCCTATTGCCAGTTTGGTCTCTAAATTCTCCTTCGAGTCATCTTTCCTCTAGTTGTAGCTCCTCTGGTTTGAGTTATAATGTGAACACTAATGGGGAGTGTTGGCTTACGAACAGACTCACTACGCTTCAGAGCAAGCTTCAGACCTGTCCCTCCTGTCTCACTTTCTTCTTAATTCACTCAAAATCCTTTCCCAACAACGGTCATTGGAGTTGAGAAAAGTACAATCGGCCACCAATGGGAATGTAGAGGTTTATGAGACTAAAAGCAAGGGGCTGGCTATAAAAGTGACTTTGGAAGTCAGCTGACACAGTGATGAGCTTAACTAGATGTTGTTCAGGTCACAGGAGATGTTACAAAGAAATTGTGGTGAAGAGATATGGTCTTGGTGTGGCAGAGAAATAACCCCTTCTCTGCCACTGAGGAAAAAAGGAAATGACCAAGTGATGACAATTTGAGGAGGCGAAATCAAAAAGTGTATCCATCAGAGTTTTTAGTTTCAATACACCCTGATCAACTCTGGCTAATTTGTATAGAAAAGGAATTTACTAAGAAATAATTGATGGCTCACATAGTTCCCAGCAGGGTTGAAGAACCTGACTTGGAAGCCACACCGCCAGAAACAATGTTCTCAGTCTCACTGCACAGAATGGATTCTGGGAAGACATCAGTGTCCCATCTGCTAGACATTTTACTTGGCTCTCACCAAACATGCCAGATGTTACAGCAGGAACCGCCCTAGACACCACCAGGGACAATCCCCAAGGGCACGATCCACACCTGGAACTGCTCGCTGCTGCTGCCAGCACTAACTCCACTACAGTGGGTTCCTTGTGATCTCTGCTTCTTGCAACTCTGCCTTTCAATGCCAAGTCTGGTGCAGGTGTGTCTGGTTGGTGGAACCTGCAATGTGTACCCACAGCTTGCATCACAGGGAGGCTGCGAAAGTGCCATCCAGCCTTTCTAGTCTCTACAGTGGATCTGGCCAAAAAGTAACCAAATGTCATCCACACCAGAGGTCAAGAAGAGTGCATGGAAAGGTTGAAAATATCAGGCAGTTGCTTTACATTAGCAAAGGAGTTCCATAAGATTGAGTAAAAGGGACAAGTAGAGTCAGACCCTAAGCCTTAGGATAGATGAGGAGTTCCACTGGATAGGGAGAAAGAGAGAAGGAGGGAAGATTTTTTTTCCTAACGTTTACTATAGAACTTAATAAGAGTCCATTATGAATAAAAATGCTAAAAATACAAAAGAAGTTCAAAAAAGCAAATAAAAATTATCCATCATTCTCCAACTTCTTCTTATGGCTATTAACATTTAAACTATTTTCTACATCTTTTTCTATTGATTTGGAGATCATACACTACATAATATTTTGATTTTTTTCACAAATTATGATTTTTATGACAACTGAAAATTCCATTCTTTTGATGCACCATCATTTCTTGGCATATCACAGATTTTTTTTCTTAAATTCCTAGAAATGAAATAAATGGGTCAAAAGAGTATGAATATTGACACATATTGTCTTATTGTTGCAAAAATATCATGCATTTCCAATCATAAATTTTTGAGTATTTTATTTTTTTGAAATCTCATCAATACTATGTATAATCCATTTTTAAACCTTCACAGGTAAAATATTATTCCATTTTAATTTTGTATTTATTTGATCATAAGTAAGGTTTTATCTCTTTTTCCATATACAATTATCAATTGCCATATCCCTTCTCTTTTTTTCTTTTGAAAATACATATCTTTTTCTTTGGCTTATAGGATTTTATTTATACAGTAAAAGGCTATAAACCCTTTGTCAAGTAGATTTAAAATACTTAGAGTTTTCATTTCTTTTGGATGTTTTTCTCACATATAGAAATTTGAGATATTTATGGAATCAAATCAATATTTGTCTTTATGGTGTCTACCCTTATATTTGTGCATCAGCTCTTGCAGGCTAACATTTTAAATTAAACTTGTGGATTTAAATCACAAGGATAAAGGAAAAAAATCAGACTCTTCCTCAACTTTACACATTCTACATTTCTCAGGAAATGATCCGTTTTTCTAGTTGCTCAGAACAAGGCTCTAGAGTCAAAATCAGCACCTGATTTCTCTACTACCCACTTTCTGCCCTCGGACACATGTGCAGTATCTGATCACTTCTCTCCGTCCAGGCACTACCACCCAGGTCCTAAGGTCACTTATATCTCACTGGGGTTATTGCCCAGCAGCTTTCTAATGTATCTCCCTGCTTCCTCGTTGTCCCTTACAGTCTATCCAGAATGACTCTTTTAAAATGAAATTCAAATTACATATTCCTCTGCTCAAACCCTCCAGTGGTTTCCATCCTGTTCAGAGTAATAGCCAAAGTTATGACAACGAACTGTAAGACCCAGCAGGATCTGACACCAGTTCCTCCTTCCCTGTACCCTTAGACCTCATCTCCCATTACCCTCCTGCTCTGCACTTCGATCTGGCCCCATTGGCATTCAAGCTATTACTCAAACACGTGGCACACATTCCTGCCTTGGGATCACAACCTGTTCCTGCCCCAAATATCCAAATGCCTCACTCCCTCAATCCATTCAGGATCTTTGCTCAAACACCTTCCCTCAAAGGTCTTCCCTGAGTACCCTATTTCAAACAGCACCTCACTGTCTCTGCCATCACTTGGTCTCCCACATCCTTCTTTATATGTATTTCGCCATAGCATTTATTATCATCAGAACCAGACACTTATCATTTGTCTGTCTGTCCCTCGTAAGATGAAAGCTCTTTAAGGACAGGGGATGTATCCTCAGGACCTCACGGCTTGGCACTTAGCAGGTACTCAGGAAATATTTGTAATCAATGAAAGTTAATATTTGTCATAGGCTGAGTTCTCTAATGTAGACCCCAAGGCAAGGACAAGTGTGCAAATGATTTACTATGGAAGTAAGAAGCGTATGAGGGGAGGGAGTGAGGGAAGGCCTAACCCCAGCTGAATCCTGAATGCAGTTCTAGCCTGTCACCCAGAGGCAAGGGAGCTGAGTTTTACACTCCCCCACCATCAGCCATTGGTCACGCGGAGAGATGGAAACTCCCATGCAATCTTGCCTCTCAGCTGCATCTCAAGAGAAAGCCTTTCAAGAAGCAAACACATATCAGCCATTAGTAGCAAGGCTGGTCAAAAGAATGTGAGGTATCCATTATAGAATTGAATGAATGAGTAGTGAAAAAGGAAGCGGTTGAAACATTTGTAAGTTGATAGTAGGGTCGAACTAATGAAAGGTGAGTGTGAGAAGTATCAGTTTGAGAATGGGTGCCAGTCTATACTTCCCTGACCGGTAGGACTACACTGGGCTAAACTTCCCTCTGCAACTTTGCTTCAAAAGAAGGTTGAGGCCAGGCTCGGTGGCTCAGCCTGTAATCCCAGCACTTTGGGAGGCCCAGGTGAGTGGATTGCCACAGCCCGCAGGTTCGAGATCCACCCGGGCAATTTGGCGCAACTTTGTCTCTACAATATATCAAATATTAGTCAGGCGTGATGGCGCTTGCTGTAATTCTGGCTGCTTGGAAGGCTGAGGCGGAAGGATCACCGGAGCCCAGCAAGTAGAGGCTGCGGTGGCTGGAATCGTGCCACTGCACTCCAGCCTGAGTGACAGAGTGAGACTCCAACTCAAAAAAAACAAAAAACAAGGTTAAGACTGTCTCATGTTGAGTCACTGGATATGTCTGCTGGGGACAGACTAGGATGGGACAACTGTAAGAGCATGCCTTTGGCAGTTCTGCTCAAATTCTCAACTACATACACTGTGGATTAGAGATCTGTTTTGATTCGTGGATTTCAACTGAAAGGACGTGTCGGCTGAACCGGGAGGAGCTTTTTCTAACTACAACCTTTTTCTTCAGATTTTGCCATGTCTCCTTAAGAAAGCATATCAGAATATTTGGGAACAATGGAACAAATAGAATTTGCCACATGTCTCCCAGAAGTTTAGCTATGCACCCTACCCTTACCCTAACGATCAACAACTTCTCCTTTAGAATTCTAATTCCTCTTGAAATAACCAGATTCTAGAGACTTTAATTCACAAAATTTTGTGTGGGTCCTGAGGATCTGTCATTTTAAAAACTTCCCATGCTATTCTGGTACACAGCAGAATTAAGAAACTGAGTTAAGTTTTTCAACCACTCATACCAAGAGTGTATTATTTCAGTAAGATAGTCAGAATCTCTTTGCCTTCACATAAGCAAAGATACAGAAGAAAGGAGAGAATTTCCCTTCAACTTTTAAGTATGTAAATTTTTATTTATACAGAACAGTTGGTAGAATGGGTACTATAAACATACATATGTCCTTCCACTAGATTCCAAAATTGCTAACATTTTATACATCACCATATTTGCCTTCTTCATCTAAATATATATATATGCACACAAGCATGCATATAGATAGATCAATATAGACACATATATATTGCTGAGCCATTTGAAATATGTTGCAGACAGCATGATCTTTTACTCCTGAATACTTTAGCATGCCCCTCCTAAAAGTAAGAACATTCTCCTTGATGACCATAATACAACAGCATCGTACTCTATTTGTCTGGGTCCAATCAGGAGACAGAAGCCACACAGTTATTTGAAAGGGTGGGCTTACTATAAAGAATAATTAATATGCAACAGGGAAGTAACCATAAAGCGTACACTAGAGCTGAGGGAGAGTACCCAAGGAAGGACCAACTTGGAAAAGGACCTCGAACATGACTGGGTTCAGACCACATCAGAGAAAGTATGGTTGCAGACTATGGATGGTGGAGAAGTCCTCTGGGTTCCTCAGGTCAGATCTAGTCCACATTCACTAGGCAAGCAGGAAACAACCCTCTAAGAGCCAAGGCTGGAGGGCAGATGTGCAAAGAAAGTCAGAATGGTTCTGCAGACACAGATTGGAACAAATAGTGTTCTTGTTGAGAGTCACATCAAGGAGTCACCTGGTCTGGATTGGGGCTGCAAGGTTACCAAGATCTGGGATGCAGATGAGGCAGGGTACAACCAAAGGTCCCCAGATACACATTGACCAATTGGACAACCGGAGGAAAAAAAAAAAAGCAAAATACAACTCTCCAAAACCAGGAAGAAAATCTCCCTTCCTCCTGCAGTCTCCCTCCTGTGCCTTCTCTTGACAAAGTTTAACATCATGCTTCTGTTAAAGAGAAATGCTTGAAGAGTCCAGTTCATTGTTGCAGAGAAATATTAAAGTGCGAATCAGAGTTGAGGCAATAAATTAATAGTTGACACACACACATAATAAAAGAATTCCCTAATAATGGCTATTCCCAGCCCATATTCAAATTTCTTTAGTTGTGCCAAAAACATCTTTCATAGTTTTGTGGGGTCTTTTTAAAACCAGAAAACAATCAAGGTTATATTTGATTATTAAGTCCTTTTCATTTCTTCTGATTTAGAGCAATCCCTCCCATTATTTTAACGACATTGATCTTTAGAAGAAATTAAGTCCATTGTTTTACTAATGGAGTCACACTCTAGATTTGTCTGATTGTTTCTTCCTGGTGTTGTTTAATTTGTTTTTTGTCCCCAGAATTTCTGGTAAACTGGAGGTTAAACCTAAAGGTTTGATTACAATCAGGTGAAATACATTTTAACAAGAATACTTCATGATTGACACTGTTCACCTCAAATTGCATCGCATCGGAGACATATAGTGTTGGTTTCTTACTGTTGAAGCAAGAAACTTGACCTATTGGTTAAAGTACTGATGGTGCGATATCTCCACTGTAAACACATGGTTTTTCCTTTGCAATTAGCAAGTAATCTGTGGGGTGTTACTTTGACACTTTGAGTGTATACTCCTACCCACTCACCTTTCACTTAATGGTTTTAGCATCCAATTTGTCATAAGAAAGTGCAAAATGGAAATTTTCTAATTCAGTCTTTCCTTCTGTATTCTATACCTCGCATTCTCTTATTCAAAAGGAGCTTTCCCTTATCAACTAGAAATGAACTATACTTTTCCCAAAATAAAAAAGAAGAGGAGGAGGAGAAAGAAGATGCACAATTAGCTATTTTCAGAGTAAAGGAAATAGAGTTTTGATCGGAAAGGAAGGAGAACCATTTTGTAGCAAGAACTTAGGGGCAGTAGGTATGTCCCAGGATAACAGGAGAGTCCTGATTCCTGTGAGACCCATGCGAGAGGGATGCCAAGAAGTTGGAGAGAAACAAAAATAAGCCATCTGTTTTGCAGTTGACTGCCAGGGCCTGGAATGGAAACCTCCATTTGCCATTCAACTATCTTTTCGGTCAACTTTGGCACATTGGCCACAGAATATTGATGCTGACCTAAGAGAAGTAACTGTTTCATTGACAACCAATATGAAATAACTGAATGGCTTATGAGACAAAGAGGCTACATGAACTTCTGTGTATGAAAGTGCTAGGAAAATGTAACATAATAAACAAAAATGAGGCATTATTGTGTATTTTTCCTCTTACAAATCATTACTTTTTAATCATTTAATAATTTAATGAAAAAATTTTAAGCTACTACCCCATTTAATCTATGATGTCCTCAACTAAAAACCCAAGAATCTGATTATAACTTTATGTTCCTAACATATTTCCTCAAAGCTGGGATGTTTTCTATATAATTGCCTTATTCAAATTTAATCTCAATGGGCATGGTGGCTTATGCCTATAATCCCAGCACTTTGGGAGGCTGAGGCAGTATTGCTTGAGCCTAGGAGTTTGAGACCAGCCTTGGCAGCATAGCAAGACCTCGTCTCTATACAAAAAAATTTTTTAATGAGGCAAGCATAGTGGCATGTACCTGTAGTCCCAGCTACTTGGGAATCTGAGGCAGAAAGACCACCCGAGCCCAGGAGGTTGAGACTGTAGTGAACCATGATCACACCACTGCATTGGAGACTCCAATTCAAAAAAAAAAAAAAACTTTTATCTCAAGACTTCACAAAATACATTATCTGAACAGGAAAGTAACATGATGCCATGTAAAAGAGCACTGGACTTGAATTTTTGGCCTGAATTCTGGTGCTAAGTAGTATAACTATAGTCAAGTTACTTACCCTTTCCCAAAATCAGCTTCTTAATCCCTAGAATGAAAGTAATCACTCCCACCGGGCTCGGTGGCTCAGCCTGTAATCCCACGCCTTTGGGAGGCTGAGGTGAGTGGATTGCCTGAGCCCGCAGGTTCGAGACCCTCCTGGG
>NW_007245790.1:192752-222862 GCF_000164805.1 Carlito syrichta | reverse complement strand
TGGAAGGCTGAGGCGGAAGGATCGCCGGAGCCCAGCAGGTCGAGGCTGCAGTGGCCGGCACTCCAGTTTTTGCAACAGAGTGAGACTCCAACTCAAAAAAAAAAAAAAAAGAAAGAAAGAAAGAAAGTAATCACTCCCTAGGTTTGTAGAAAGTAAGCATGGGTTTTAGGAACAGAAAAATCTAGGTTTGTAGTATTAGGCTCCCTCATTCTTGATATGTAAGTTTAGTAAATATCCTAAAATTCTGAGAGCTTCAATTTCCTTTTTTTTTTTTTAAACGATACACAAAACTTTATTTACTTTTTAATGCCTTGATTACAAATTTTAAATATGGGGGAGCTCCTTTTTCCCGACCCAAAGAGTTCATAAATAGGAGCAACGAAGCAAGTTTATTCATTTACAAAGAACATCTTAAAACAGTAAAAGATTATACCCACAGGCATTTTCCAACTTCTAAGAGGCAAACAATCCTCAGGTGGCAGGGGTACAAGGGCTAGTGAAGTTGTCTCAGAATTTATAACTTAATTCCTACTCTTGAGCAGGAATGGTAACATTTATGTAGTCCAACAGGGGAAAACTGTTCTCAAATGACGTTCCTGAATGGATGCCCTGCTTTCCAGTGGAAATGAAGTTGAGTTTTCTTTCTTACTGGCCTTTTAGATGTTTCCCAGATGTATTCCTATTATGCTCTTTCACGTTTTTCACAAAGGTGAATGAAAACTTTCTTTGAATATAGTATAATATTGGGATGTGACCTCTGGTATCTAAACTCTCTTGTTCACATGTGATTGAACTTTCAATGAGAATACCCCATGGGCATTCATATTTCTTGATGCCACAAGAAGAAAGAGGATAAAGAAACTCAAAGAAATCCAGCAGTCTCCGGTTATAGTTCCAGGTATAGTTCCTAGGGCTGCAGGTAATTCACAGAAGGCACTCATCTAATTCTGACCTAGGGGCCATGTTCGAAAGAGACTACAGATACACCACTGAAACCACGAATCAACAAAATAGTATGAGGAGCCCTCCTTCCACACCAGAGGTCTTCATTGCCTTAGAAGAAGGAAAAATACTGCATTAGTGATTTATTGATGTGTGATGAGTTATACCAAAACTTAGTGACTTTAAACAACAATAATCATGTATTACACTCAGTTTCTGTGTGTCAGTTTAGCTGGTGGTTTCTGGCTTCTTGGTCTCTCATGTAGTTGCAGTCAAGACATCAACCAGGTCTGCAGTCATGAGAAATGTGAAGGAGTAACTGGGGCTGGGGCAGCTGCTTCTCCAAAAAAAAAAAAAGCCAAAAGAGAAGCAGCAGCAATGCCTTTCATGACTTAGTCTTGGAAGTCATACCTTGTCACTTCTGCTATGGTACTCATTAAAAGCAAATTACTAAATCCAATCCATGGTAAGGGGAAGATGAATCGGGTCTACCTTTCAAAGGGAGGAGTGTCAATTTGGAGTTTTTTGAAAGATTTGTGGCAAATAAAACCACACAGAACATAAAATCTATTATCTTAGCCATGTTTAAGCATACGGTTAAGTTGTATACTCACGATCATACAACAGATCTCCAGACTTTTTTATTTTACAAAACTGAAATTTCATACCTGTTTAAAAAGTCTTTATTTCCCCCGTCATCCAGTCCCTGGTAAACACCATTCTACTTTCTGTTTCTATGAAATTGCCTACTCTAAATGTCTCATATCATTGCAACCATGTCGTGTTTGTCTTTTTGTGACTGGCTGATTTCACTTAGCACAAAGTTCTATAGGTTCATTCATGTTGCAGCATGTGACAGGATTTCCTTCCTTTTTAAGGCAGAATAATATTCCATCTTATATACATATACATATACACACACACACACACACACCACATTTTTAAAATCCATTCTTCTGTCAATACACGTTTGAGTCACTCCACCTCTTGGCTCCGTGAATAGTGCTGCTATAAACATGGATGTACGAATATCTCTTCAAGATATGGCTTATGATTCTTTGGGGGGTATATACCCACTAGTGAGATTGCTGAATCATATAATGGTAGTTCCAACTTTAATTTTGTAAGCAACCATCACTGTTTTCCACAACAGTTACTCCATTTTTACCTCCCCATCAACAGTGCACAAGTGTTCTTTTTTCTCCACATTCTTGCCAACACTCGTTTTGTCCTGTTTCTTATAGCAGTCATTAAATTGATGTGAAGTGATAGCTCAGTGTGATTTTTGATTTGAATTTCTCAAATGATTAGTGATATTGAGCATCTTTTTTATATGCTTGTTGGCTATCTGTACATTGTCTTTGGAGAAATTTCTATTAAAGTCCTTTGCCTATTTTTAATTGGGTTATTGGGTTTTTGTTATTGAATCAGGGAGGAATTTTTTTCTTTTTTTCAGTCAGATCTCACTCTGTCACTCAGTCTGGAGTACAGTGACACAATTGCGGCTCACCATATCCTCGACCTCCTCTGCTCAGGTGATCCTTCCTCCTCAGACTTCCGAGTAGCTGGGACTCTAGGGGAGGGGCGTGCCACCACACCCGGCTGATTTTTTATAGGGACGAGGTCTTCCCATGTTGCCAAACTGGTCTCAAACTTCTGGGCTCAAGCAGTCCTGCCTTGACCTCCCAAAGTGCCATTATAGGCATGCGCCACTGCACCTGACCTTGACTGTGCTATTTTGTGAATTTTTCATATCTATATGTAGATATCATCTTTTCTTATGTTTAAATATAATCTTCTCTTATGCTTAAATACATCTTAACAAGAGATAAGGATTTGTGGAATGTTTTTCACCAGTCAATACAATGTCACTACTTTTCCCAGGAATTTGTCATTCTAGTCCTGCTCCATTCTATCTATGGAAGCCTGTGATGGTAGTGTCTCTGAGCCAGGGAAATTTCTCCTATCAATGCCTGGAAATACAGGTGTGTGCCATGTCCAGTTAATTTTTTTTTTTTTTTGGTAAAGATAAGTTCTCACTATCTTGCCCAGGCTGGTCTTAAACTCCTGGACTCAAGCAATTCTCCCACCTTGGCCTCCCAAAGTGCTGGGATTACAGACGTGAGTCACCATGTCCAGGAAGGCATATCTTTAAGTCACAACACCTATCTTGAATTGAGAGAGGACAAGGAATTTATTTTCTCAGGGTGATTACATTAAATAATTTCATGTTAATAACATATGTAAAACTGAATTTAAAATTATAAAGTGCTATGCAAACGTTAATACTACAAATTCATATGCAAAATATTTTAATACTTTGCTCCAGTTCTCTTCACTTAAATATGTAAATCTTTCCATCTTTAGACTTTATTCTGGTTTCTAGCAATAATCCCTTTTTTCCATTTTATTTCAAGTTTTATCAGAAAGAAAATTGCAGCCAAAATAGAACAAGTAAAGGAGTAGAAACAATAACTCATTTCACTACAGCAAAGTCAGACTAAGTTCTATTTAAAAATAAATTGTGAAGAAAAGCTGCAACGGATTACACTATTGAAAAATCCTAGGAGAAACAGAACTGCTGTTCCTTCAGAGAACGTGACTGATGTTGAAAGAGTAATAACGTTTGGATAACATTAATTACAGTGATGTTATAAACTCTGGTATTCCAGTTGCCATAACAACCCTCTATATGTTGGCTTTCTAATGACATTTCGAACAAGTGTTGAGGCGAACTATATCACTTCAGAACTTTGATGGCTGTCACTCAGTGATTTTTAAATTGAATTGTTTGGATCTTAAAGAGTCAGAATATGTCACTGTCTTCAAAAATATTCTCAAAATTATAGGGAGGAAAAAATACACATTCCCATACCATTATAGAGGACTCGAGAAAAAGAAACATATTTTGTTGTTAATACAAAATTAAGAGGATTTTTTTGTAGGAAATAGAAAAAAAACAGAAAGGAGAAAGATTATGCTTCCTACTTCTTAGAAGACTGTGATTCCCTCAGAGAATTACTGGACAATAAGATTCTTTCCAGAAAAATCTTACTTTGTTGTTACATTTCTCTTGTCTCCATTCTCTCTTTTCTTTTCACCTCCCTCTTTCTTCCTTCCAATGAATTCTTAGAAGCTATGATTCTGATCAAGGGGAGTGCAGCATCTCGAAGTGAGATAAGGTCATTTTCTTCATTCAGCTTTCTGATCTCTCTTCCCTCTACCAACCAACTCCCTCCCTCCTTCCAGGCACTGCCCAGCGGATGTAATAAAAGAAAGATTACTTGCCACTGGCTTATATTATATTGGATTTTAATATTCTCGAGAAAATAAGTTAAGTACATACTGTGCCATTGACAAGAAGCAAAGTATGATTGTAATAGACACGCTTCTAAGTTTACACTTAGCCCCCAGACTCTCTGCTCCTGCCGCCCGTGGGGCACCGCTCCCCACCAACCCAGTCACAAACATGAGTTGTTGATTGAATCAGAGGTGGGCACCTGAATCCCCTCATCCATATGCAAGTGAATTGGACAGATTCTCTCTCTCTCTCTCTCTCTTCCCCTCCCCACCTTTCTCCTCTTTTCTCTTTTCTCTCTTCTCTTTCCCTCTCTACAAATTGAACTAAGGCCAAAGCTGATGTTTGCAATATATTAATTAATTAACAACATGCTATGACCTTAATATTTTGATTAATATCTGAGTAGGGACGGTCAGAGGCTCCTATCCTGCCCTGAGCACAGGCAGGCAGGTTCATTGTGGAGGGTCACTGATTCAAAGCAGAGAGGAGTGAATCAAATAAGAAGTGTTCTATGGCAGAAATCTGTGTTACAGGATTCTGAAGGGAGAGTGTGCCTACTGTACCCTTCTTCTTCCCCTGCCCCTACCACAGTTACAGCCACATCTCAGTTTTATGGTGCATCTTCAGCAGTGGAGGTGGCATCATTCCATGTAAAGTACATTCCATGCTCTATAAACTTTGATCCCAATGTAACACTCTTTTAGGTAGGCCCAGGTCTGCCCCTTGGCCGGTAAAGCTGTCTGCACCCTTTCAACACTCTCTCTTGTCCTCTTTTCTCCATTCTTAGAACTCCCTTCACCCCACCCAAATACCCGAGGGCTTTGATGGTGCCCTCCCAAAGCTCCCACTATAGGCAACTCCTCAGAGTGTCCCCAGGGATGAGCAAAGTGAGATAATCAACCCAGTCCAGGCTTCCCTTGACCCAGAAACACTGCAGGACCAGGGTCAGGGCTTAGAAAGCAGCTAGCAGAGAAAGAGGTGACATGCAACGACATCAGCTGAAATTAACCAAGGTCATGTGAATTCAACTCATCCCTCACCCAGGGTGAAGCAGGCATGCTGACCCCTTCCCTTCCAGTCTTCTCGGATGCTTCCCTGCACCTGATTTTACTGGGACATGTATGAACAAGCTGGAGGGGCAACCTGTGTCTATGACCTCGCTTCCCACTGCCAGGGTCACTCTTCACCCTTCTCATCCTACTCTCTGCCTGAGGACACTAAGCGGAAGAAGTTTCATTAATGGACTCCTTTGCCCTCTGACCTCTAGTTGGGTTCTGCCAATTAGGGATTCTTGACAGGAGTTAGGAAGGAGGGTGGCAGAGAGAGAGGCTGGCACATTTATGCCTCTGGTTCGATCCCTGAAGTTGTCTCTACATGATACTCTCTGGCCAGGTTCTAGTAACTGGTCCCTCCCCACATCTTTTTCAGTGAGGAGTTGTAATGGAACCCAGCGGTATCGCGCTCGCCTTTATAGAGTCTTTATACACACCCACACGTGTGTAAATAGTCCCTTTACATATCCCTCCTTAAATTATTCTACCAAGAATGTCCTTACAGTTTCCTGTGGGGATCCCGATAGAGTCCCTAAATGGTGTGATCTACCCTGTCTCTCCTTCCTGCCTAGGATGGCCTTGGGCTCCGTTCTACCTTCCCTACCCTAAACCACACCCACATAGCCCCAAGATTCTCTCTTCATGCCTGACCCAAAAAGACAGGTGACGGGAGTTAGACTTATTGGGGAGCAGGAGGAGGGATAGGGAAAGCCAAGGCTCAGTGTGCTGCTCACTGATAACCTGGAGCTTCCAGGCAGGTGGAGCTCAGAGTTGAAGGAGGCTACTCTGAGCCCACCTGGCAGGCGCTCAGTCCAAAAGGCCATGGGTTGAGCTCAGAAAAACTAAGCAGTAGCATTCTGGAGCAGATCACAAACCCAGATTGTAGGAGCAAAATGTGAATCTGTGTAGGGACAGTCAGAGGCTCCTATCCTGCCCTGAGCACAGGCAGGCAAGCTCATTGTGGGGAACCACTGATTCAAAGCAGAGAGGAGTGAATCGAATTAGAAGCAAAGGAATGATCAAATAGCTCAACCACAGATAGACTAGGTCTTTAAACCATAGAATACCAGAGCTGGAGTGGGATTTAGACTTTATTTATTTTTATTTTTATCTTATTTTCTTTTTTTAGAGATAGGGGCTTGCCCTGTTACCCAGACTGGAGAGCAGTGGCATGATCCTAGCTCACCATAATTTCAAACTTCTGGGCTCAAGCAATCCTCCCACCTCAGCCTCCCGAGTAGCTAGACATATAGGCACGGGCCACCACACCCAGCTAATTTTAAAATTTTTCGTAGAGATGGGGATCTTGCTACATTGCCCAGGCTGATCTTGAACTCCTGGGCTCAAGCAATCCTCCCACCTTGGCCTCACAAAGTGCTGGGATTACAAGTGTGAGTCACTGCACACAGCAGAAATCAGACATTTAAATCACTTGACTTTTAGATGAGGACTATTAAACTGTAGACATGGGATGGTAAATGACAGGACAAAGACAAACACCCAAAACTTCTTGATTCTAGATCAAAGAATCTGTGAAATTCATGCCTCAATGAATCCAGGCTGACACTACTTCTTAATGTTTTTAATCAGAATAGCTTTGAATGAAAACAAAATGCTATGACCTTAATATTTTGATACCAAGCACCAGAAAAAAAATTAGATGCAATAGAAAGACTATCCACAGAATCAAACTCATAATAGCCAAAATCATATATGTTAACTTTGATGTTGACAGAAAACTGAAGAATCTCCTTGTGTTGGTAATGCTCAAAACTATGAAAACAAATCCTTTAAAATTTGCCTTTATAGCCATACCATGAAGTAAAATTGACAAAGGCAAAAACTATACACAGAAAAATTTGTTATTGACTTTAAAAATTGCAAAAAGAATAAAATCTTCTTGTCAGAAATTATACCTGCAAAACCTGGCCCAGAAAAATTAGACTTGGTAGAAAAAGACTACAAAAGAAACCTCAAAATTGCTAAAGCTGAAGTTGGAAAAATTTAATAGGGGCCAGAATGTGATTAGTGAGTAAAATATAAATTATTTCAGTAAAATAAAAATGCTGAAAATTATTTAACTGCATAGTGAGAAATTTGATTAAGAAATTAAATTAATACAAGAGAGTTCTTTCCAGAAAATAATTTCTTGATGATATTCTGAGCAATGTTGGAATAACCCTAATGGAAATGCTTGTTTTCACTTGATAAAAATGTCCCCAGGGTCAAAACCAGTCAGAGAGAAATATCCTATGCAGAATTCTCAGGCAGTCCTCATTCTTGGGGCTTCCAGTTTTAACATTTTGTCGAGTTTAAGGAGAGCTAGGGTCTCTTTCTAGGGTCCTAACAACTCGCCTGCATCAAAGTAACATATACTTAGTGAATGATCTCAGCTGGTTACTAGAATCAAAGTTTACCAGAGGCAGGAAAGTTCAGAGATCCCCTTACCACTTTAAGGGGAATTTGTACTTTGAGATCAACCTACATGTCATCTCACACCCATTATGATAGCCACTAACCAAAAAAAAACCCCAAAACAAAAGACAAACCAGAAGCTAACAAGTATTAGCAAGGATGTGGAGAAATTAGAGCCCTTGTGCTCTAATGGAGGAATGTAAAACTGTACAGCCATTGTGGAAAGCAGTATGGACGTTCCTCAAACGTTTAAAATTAGAATTACTATATATTCCAGCAATCTCACTTTTGTGTATATATCCAAAAAAGAATTGAAAACAATATCTTGAAGAGATATTTATACGCCATGTTCATAGCAACACTATTCATAGTAGCCAAGATGTGAAAGTAACCCAAATGTCTATTAACAGATGTGAATGGATAAGCAAAAGTCTGTGTTTATTTTTATTTATTTATTTTTTTGAGTCAGGGTTAGTAGGGATCTCACTCCATCGTCCGGCTGGGTACAGTGGCACGATCACAGCTCACCACAGCCTCGACCTCCTGGGCTGAGGCCATCCTTCCGCCTCAGACTCCCCGGTAGCTAGGACTACAGGCATGCGCCACCACACCCCACTAATTTTTTTTTTTCCTTTTTTATAGAGACGAGGTCACACAATGTCGCCCAGGCTGGTCTCAAATTGCTGAGCTCAAGCAATCTTCCTACCTCGACCTCCCAAAGTGCTGGGATTGCAGGCATGAGCCATCGCTCCTAGCCTGTCTCTCTTTGGGTGAGATTTTATTCTGGGATCATAGGGGATCCCTGGTTTTTATGCAAGTAAGTGGGGAAAACAAAATTAAGCCAACATGGAAAAGCAGGCTTATACTGATCAACTAGACAACACCTTTCAAGATTATACAAATTCAAAACTTCACCCCCCTTACATCATCTATAATAACGACACCCCATAGAGAGTTACTCTGTGTATCCTGGGGTTTTGCACAATCCCCTGACCCAATACTGCATCTTGCTAAAGGTATGGCTATCCCAGCTAAGAAGAGTATGCCAGCATTTAAAGCCACACCATAGGGACTGCACCATCAAATGTCAGGAATCAGAGCCTCAGTCAGAGAGAAAATTTCCCTTTTCCACTCCCCTCTCTCAAATCCTGGGTTCCTAAAAGAGTTCCTGGTGTCACTGCACTGGAAGAAGATCCTGGGAATTAGAATACTGTCACTGCTCAGACTCAGTACCAGAATGAATACACGGAATTAAGGAGCACCTTCCACACCTTGGTCTTCTTGGCAGACTCCTAGTTGTGCCTCAAAACCCTGCTTGGGCATCACCTTCTGGTGAAGCTCTCACTGAGTCCACCCTGCCAGCCACATTTCTCTCTCCTCTGCACCATGCCAGTGCTGCAGGAGCTAGACTCTTTCTGCTGCAGGAATCAGAGACAGCTTGGGTGACCTCCAGTGACATGGGTGATTGCAAAGATACTCAAGGCAATGAGGAAGCACAGGCACAGGCTAAGCAGTTATGCAGTCCAGCTTTGTGGCGTCCTGGAATGTCACAGCTTCCCCTTGAGAAGAGGGACCTTTGTCCCATTCCTCCCGTGACTGTGACACACTCACAGCTCCGCTTCTCTCCTCTAATTCTCTCTGCTTTTGCTTCTTACCTGTTTGACTGTTACCTCCACTTTTATTTCTTTCTAACTCTATTCTGGTTCTGTAGTTTTCTGAGGGCCTCACACTGAACAGTGCCTACAAAAGACCATTGATTGGGTTGGGGAGTCAGCTCCCGCGTTGGTCAGAATTCTGCAATGAAGCCTCCCCAGAGTCCACCGGTAAACCTAAAGACAGTAACCTTTGGCCAAGTTACAGAATCCTGATCTACTCAGTCATGGTCACTTCCCAGGGTCACATGACAGAAAGCACAACAATTCACGTACGAAGAACAGCCTTTGCTGCTTTGTTCAGAAGGTGATGTGTACATGCTTCCATTACTGCATATATATTAATGTAATTTAGTTACTTCTTCAGAGGCCCTTACCCGACAAGAGTATAACGCTAAGCCCAGTAATGGCATCTTCTATCTTTTCCCTTAGAGGCACAGCACAGAGTCTGGTTCATGGTAAACTCTTTTGAAAGTTTGTTGAAGTTAATCTAAATAAAGGTAGAATCAGAATACTTGAATTCAAATTCCAATCTTATCATTTCTTGGCTATCTGAACGAGGGCCAGTTACTTGATCTTTCAGAATCTCTTTTTCCTCTTACATTGAAAGATACAATTGTGATAAGTATTAAACAAGGTGTGGACACACTTAGTACAGTTGTTCTGTGTGTGTGTGTGTGTGTGTGTGTGTGTGTGTGTATAATATATATTTAAACTCTTTGTTATACTGCTGCCATGTATTGAATTTTGCTCAAATCAGAAGGTTTTTTTTTCTTAAAAGCACTTTTATTCCACAACTTTGCTAGTCTTGCCGATGCAAGGCCTCAAAACACTGGGTTAAGACTCAAAATTGTTCCTCTCCACGGAAATCTTTAGCAAAAGGCAAAAGATGGATGCAATCAATCAGAGGGTTTTAAGGACAGAATCTGTGTCTCGCTAACCTTTGCACCTCGCCTCCCAAATCTCTGCAAACAGTGGGCATTTACTATCAATAAGTGGTGTGAACAGCCAGTGAATTTAGAAGCAATATGTGCTTAAAAATCTCCATATCTTAACATCTTTCAACAATTAAAAACCAGCAGGAAATATGAAGCTTGCCAAGTAAATGACGGCCGAACTTAGTTTCAGTAACTCTGGGTGCCACACAATCTTCGCAGAGTCCAGTGGAAACGAGGTTGACTGTGTTCCAGTTTTTCAGTGTGTGTCTCCACCTACTGTATTTACTGGAAAGCTGCTGAAGCGTTCCTTCTCTTGGTGAGTTTTTGCAAGCAAAGCTCTGCATCAGGCGCTACTGTCTGGGACATGTTCTCAGGCACCGCTAGAGGGCAGGTTGACGTCTACTAAGCCAGGGCAAGCTCCTCTGGAGGAAAAAAAATCAACACACCACTTGCTTGGTAGGTCTGTTTCTAAATGGAAAAATACATGTGGACATGTCGAGATTTGTATTTCGTGTTCCCTTAGTTGGTTACTCGATCTCTCGGCTCACTTTTCTTTTTGTTTTCTATTTCCTCCTTCAAGTTCTTTCTCCTTTGGATTGTAACAAACAAACCTTTTCTTCCTGTCAAAGGCTTAACCCACAAAATGAATCAAGATGAGGTAACCCAAGGAAACGTTGCATAATTGAATTGGCAAAGGTTGGACAGCTGAGGTTTCATTGGGGTTTATTCTAAAATAAAGGGTTTTTTAAAAGCTTCAATTTGCCTGATTTTTCCTATATTGGCCAGCTTGCCAAGATGGGAAAAAGGAAGGGGATTTGTAGAAAGAAGAAACAGAGACTGAGAGAGAGAGAGAGGAGTTGGGGGCATTTGAAAGGACATGCAGATGTTGAGGACCTGGAAGTTCTCAGAAAGAACATTGACCTGTGCTACCAGGCCACGGTGAGCAGTCTTGGGCTCTGGCTCCAGCTGACAGCCACCCCTTTAAGTACCCTTGGGGCAGTCTTTCTGCCTTAGCTTCCTCATCAAGCCTGTAAGAAATGTCTACTCAATGATCTTCTCACTGAAGTACCAGTCTGTGTTGAGTAAAAGGAGACACAGGGGTAAGAAATGCAGGATGAATGTTCATGGAGAATCCGAGAACGAAATTAAACAGAACAAGGAAGTCAACAAAGAAACTACGAAGCTGGAAAGTTCTTCCAGCTGACCTGACTGTAGAAACAGCAGTCCCACACAGACTCCCCTTCAGAACGTGTTTTCCTCACATGGTCATGGTTCTAACACCAAGCTGCCCTCTGTTCTGCTCCCTGGAATGTCCAGGAGAAGAAGGTTCCTCACGGGAAAGCAAAGACAGAGATGGTGGTGGAGTTGCACGATAGTCTGAATTGAGGTTACAGAGGAAAAATTTCTAACCCCAAATGACAAACTAATACAATTTTAAACAAAAGTTTACTCTACACTGGGTACCAGGTCCACTACCAGAGGGAGAAAGGGCGTGTTAGAAGTCCAAACCTTACCTGCACACAATTTACATATGTAGCAAATCCTCACAAGCACCCCACAACCAAAACAGAATAAAATAAATGATAAAATAGAAATGCATATCCCTGGGGATAGTACTGCTATTCATCTATAACTGGTGTAAGCTCAGTGTTGGCTTTTTTGGACTCTTGGAGACCACAATCTTTCTATACTGTTTTACCTGGACAGTTGCAATTATTCTAACCTTACAGCACTCTAATACTCAGCTGAGATATGGGTTTGAAGATTTTACGGCTGACAATAACTAGTAGCCAATTAATAACTACTTACAAAGTTTGTCTTTTTTTATCTTATTACTTCTGAGATTTCTCATCAGGTAATCACTGGAAAAAAGTTTCCACCCCGCTTGGCTAGTCCACTAATACTAGCTCTAGTTAACTGGCTCTATCATAGACATGAAAGAGTGTTGCTCTGCATGTAACAAACACATATGAAGAACTCAAATTAAATGTGTTACGTCTGCAATTTCAAATCGCCACCACTAGGGGATGCTGCTAAATACTTAAATGGTAATTCTCAGTCTGAGTTCCAAAATGCAGATTTCTAGACCTTGGAGAATCAGAATCGTCCAAGTATAAGATTGGAAAATCTACCTTTTTAGTAAGTCGCCTGAGTGAAGTTGAGACAGGTTAAATTAGACAACAGTAATTAAACTTTCCAACTGGTGTACTTTCCATGAACTCCTTCCATACACACACACACACACACACACACACACACACACACACACACACCTTCCTTTGGAAAATTACATTATTCTTGATTGATTAAAAGCCAAGTGTGAAGTCCATATAAAGTGCATCCACACCCAGCCACTCTTCAGCACCTCCACTGACCAACACCACCATCCCTTGTCTCAGCCACTCAATAACCTCCTAACAAATCTCCTTGCCTCCATTTCTCTGGAATCAATTCTTGACTTAGCAGCTAGAGTAATTTTTCTTTAAAGATAAATTCTGTCACCTCACTTACCTTCTCAGAATTTTCTAATTGCTACTCCTCACCCTCAGAATAAAATTCAGGCTGCTGAGAGGCTGAGCCCAAATACTCGTAGGCCAAGTCTCTCTCTTCCCTCCTTTCTTCCTCCCTTCCTCCCTCTTTTCCCCCTCCCTTTCTCCTTTCCTCAATCCAAAAAGAAAAAAGAAAAAGAAAAAAAGGCATAAAATCCAAATTTCTTGCTGTGACCTAGAAGGCCCTCGATGAACAGGCCTCAGACTGCCATTGTACTTGGCCCTCAACCCTGAAATCATGGGCTCAAATAATTCTCCTCCTCAGTTCTCCAAGTAGTTGGAACTACAGGCCCACTGTACCATGTCTGGATGATTTTTTTTTTTTTTTTGTAAAGATGGGATCTCACCATGTTGACCAAATTAGCCTCTAACTCCTGACCTCAAGTGGTCTTCCCACCTTGGCCTCCCAAAGTGTTGGGATGACAGGCATGAGCTACCACACTTGGCCTATTATAGACCCTCTTAAAATGTTTTGCTATCATTATGGGTTATTAGAAAAGGCAGATTATTGTAGACCTTTTTACAGTCACAAAACAGGAACACAGTACATGTTTGTTGAGTGAATTAATGGATCAGTTCAAAACTAGATGAAAAGTGGGAAAATATTAATATATTTTGATGCACACTGGTACCCTCTTTTTATTCAAAGGCTTTTTTTTTTTTTGAGTTGGAGTCTCACTCTGTCACCCAGACTGGAGTGCAGTGGCCGCTCCCGGCCACCGCAGCCTCAACCTACTGGGTTCCGGCGATTCTTCCGCCTCAGCCTTCCAAGTAGCTGGGACTACAGGCGCACGTTACCACACCCGGCTAATTTTTTGATTTATTGTAGAGATGAGGTCTCGCCAAGTTGCCCAGGTGGGTCTCGAACCCGCGGGCTCAGGCAATCCACTCACCTCAGCCTCCCAGAGCGCGGGATTACAGACTGAGCCACCAGCCTGGCTAGGGGTGATTTTCAATAGGGGTCCGGGGAAAGACACATTCTTCCAAAATAAGCACTTCAGAATTTTCAGGGACCGAGGGATGTAAAAAGTTGTAACTGCATACTCAATATATTTCATCTTAATATTTTCACTAATTAATAATACATTTAATATTCATACAAATTTAAGAAAGCCGATTTCAGCCAAATCTGGCACTGTCTAACCCTGCAGCCCCCGCAGGATCCTCCTCCTTGGAGTTGAAGGTGTTCGGTGCACAGCCCTCCAGAGCCATGCTCCACCCTGGCCCGCCCCACTGACCCAGTGGCCCAGAGGTTGACCTTCATGCCTTGCATCATGGTCTCTGCCTTATTTTGGGATTTGACCAATGGGAGGCACCAGCAGGAGATAAGAGGATGAGAAAAAAGAGGGGCGTGTTGTTTACTCTTCAGCCCCCTCCTTGTGGATCAATGGTGACTGCTTTCCTCTGGCTAAGTCAGGTAGCCTGGGCTAAACAATAGTTCTCTCTGGGGCCCAGTAGCCGCCTCCTTCCCTGGCCTCTTTAGGCCCGAGGCTGGTCCAGCTACTGGCTCCAGGATGTCTCCCCTAACCCAAGTGCACACCTTTGTAATAGCCCCATCATAAATCTTTCTTCAATCACCGCTCCTGAGTGAGCAGTCTACTACCAGGACTCATGATGACTGTGGTTTATGGTTTACAAGGGTCCTGCTGTTGTTCTTGTCTCTTGCTAATGACAAACAGAACTGAGTTTGCTTAGGTGACATTTCAGTCTCTCTCTCTGCATTGTCACTGCTTCCCACCCCTCCTTTCCCGAAATGTTCTCAGCAGCGATTTCACCAGGGCCGACCAGCCCCTGTGCAAAAGCCAACACTCCCAGAAAGTCCTAGCAGGCTGCACAAAAGGGGCCCGGCTTTTTATTTTCTTTCAGAATGCTTCTATTTTAAGCGTGGAGAGTTGTTTGTTTGTTTTTTTTTATAAAAAAGAACCAGCTACTAAATATTCTTTAAAATGACTTTCCCACACCTGTCACCCTGCTTATTCGCAACACCCCATAAGCGATACTGCTTTAGGCAAGACTAGTTGTCTGAGCATTATCCAACAAACACCAGCAACTGGGAAGCTCAGAAATAGCAGCAGAGAGGACAAATAAGATGACTCAGTAAGCCCTCTGAGTCAGCCCGGCAGGGACTGGCCTTCCTTCTTAATTATGGGGCACTAAACCTATCATCTCTGAAGTCACCTCTGAGTCTCAGGGAACCAATATCATCCATCTCTCTAGTTTCCCTTGAAGATGTGCGATCTTCCTCCTCTTGGCTACTAAGAAATTAAAGTGCTTAGGCTGAGAGGGCTCCTATAATCTAACAGTCCCTATCCTCAGCAATTAACCCCTTTCCAAGATTGGCAGGTATTCATGCTGTCAACTGATCTTAGTCCTGGCTTGGGCACCTTCAGTTTGTGTGACTTCAGTGAGCTGAAGATAAGTCATTTTCACTCACTGAATTTATTTCCTCCATGATGAGGGTAATAAAACTTGCCTAGTTACCAGGTTGTCAGGAAGACTAAAATCAATTTGGCCAACTACATGGCATCCTGGAAAAGACAAACTATAGAAACAGAAAAAAGATCAGTGGCCGCCAGAGGGTCAGCAGGTCTGAATAGGTAGAGCACAGGGTATTTTTAGAGCAGTGAAACTATTCCATATGACACTAGAATGGTGGATATGTGACATTTTACACTTGTCAATGCCTATAGAACTATACAACACAAAAAGTGAGCCCTAATGCAAACTATGGACTTTATTTCATAATAATACATAAATATTGATTTATCGATCATTATATATATATATATTTATCAATATGTATATATTATACCTCAGTAATGCGAGATATTAATAATAGGAGAAACTGTAGGAAGGACAGAGGATGGGTATATGAGAACCCTCTCTAATTTCAGGGCAATTTTTCTATAAACCTATAAAATGTCTCTAAAAATAAATTGTTTTTATTTATTTGTGGAGCACAGTAACTCACGCCTGTAATCCCAGCACTTTGGGAGGCCAAGACAGGAGGATTGCTTGAGGCCAGGAATTTGAGACAAGTCTGGGCAACATAGTGAGATCCCATATCTAAAAAAAAAATTGTTCTTAATTGGCTAGTGTGGTGGTGCATGCCTGTAGTCCCAGTTACTCTGCAGGCTGAGGTGGGAGGATCACTTGAGTACTGGAGTTAGGGGCTGCAGTGAGCTATGATCATGTCACTGGACTCCAGCCTAAATGACAGAGACCCTGTCTCTAAAATATAAATAAATAAGTTCTTTTTAAAAATCAGTTTG
Organism: Carlito syrichta; assembly: GCF_000164805.1. Classification (NCBI taxonomy): domain Eukaryota; kingdom Metazoa; phylum Chordata; class Mammalia; order Primates; family Tarsiidae; genus Carlito; species Carlito syrichta. The sequence goes on along the minus strand of NW_007245790.1, from coordinate 206,741 downwards.
GATAAGACACATGAAAATGCTTTACAAACTCTAAAGAGCTAAATAAACATAAGGCATAACACCCAAATGATCTTTTGCTGTTGTTGTTATTGCCTTTATTTATTTATTTTATTATTTTTGGTGTTTTTTTTTTAAGATGTGGGGTACAATTCAGCATTAGGTATACAAATGTTCATTACGCAGATACTCTTGTTGATGAGGTGTGCCCTCCCCCTCCTACCCACCTCGACCCTGGCAGTTTCCCACTGCTGCCAATCCTGACCCCACCCTCCCCTGGCAGTTTCTCACTACTGCCCATCCCTTTCTTATAGTATTACGATAGGTGTTCGAGGTCTACTTACGAGTGAGAACATGTGATACTCGGTTCTTTATTTCTGTGACAGATCACTCAGTATTGTAGACTCTAAGCCCCAATGATCTTTAAGAACTTGACTTTGAAAGTTCATTTGGAAGTCCCCTGCATCTGTTCTGATCACAGATCACAGAACAGAGTTCCAGGTAGCATCTTAACTACCTGTTTTCATGCCTTCAAAGTTGGTCAAGGTGGAACTTCTTTTTTTCCCCCCCTTTGGCGTTTGAAGTCTTTATTTATTTTTTAATTTTTAAAAAATGTGTGGGGTACAATTCAGGGTTAGGTATACAAATGTTCATTATGCAAGTACCCTTGTTGATGATGTGTGCCCCCTCATCCCGGGGAGTTTCCACTACTGCCAGTCCTGCCCCTGCCCTCCCCTGGCAGTTTCCCACTACTGTCAATTCCTTTCTTATAGTATTATGATAGCTGTTCAAGGTCTGCTTATGAGTGAGAACATGTGATATTTGGTTCTTTATCTCTGTGATAGATCACTTAGTATTATAGACTCTAAGCCCGAGTGATCTTTAGGAACTTGATTTTGAAAGTTCATTTGGAAGTCCACTGCATCTGTTCTGATCACAGAGCAGAGCCCCAGGTAACATCTTAATCACCTGTTTTCATACCTTCAAAGTTGGTCAAGATGGAACTTCCATTAGCAGTTTGCCTTCACTGCCAGCTGAAAGATTTCTGCAAAATCCTAGCCATGGCACCAAGATTCTACCTGCACACAACTACTACCTCTTTAACATTGCCCAGGAAAAATTTAATACACACCCTCCTTCAGCATGCCTCCTTTTAATTTTCTGCCATCCAGCTCTCCCCCTGCCCAACAGTTAGCAGTTATGTTTGATGAAGGTCACATTTTTCAGAGGTAAAAATGCCGTGAGAAGATTTCAGGATTAAGTTCAGGATTAGGTTCAGTAAGGTTAGGAAGGAAAATCTTTCCTCCTTTTAAGCCAGAGAATGTCTGAAATAGACAAAGCTTCTTACGGTGTTTGGTTGTGGGGACTGCGGGAGGGGAGGGTGGCCATGGCTGGGGCCTCACAAACGTTATCTCCGACACCTACCATAGGGATGACATATTATAGAAGAAGAAAGAGGACTGGTGGGGTCAAAATTAGCCTCAGTCACACAGCAATGTCAGGACAGGGATTCAAACTCAAGACAGAGGAGTTCTTTCTCAGTTCTTGTCAAGTGAAATTAGCTAACTAATTTCAGCCAACTAATTCCGGGATAATGGTGGTCAACTGCATTCCCTCTCCTGGATAATACATGTGCTTTTGACACGGGCCTTCAAAGCTTTGACAAGGACCTTCAGTGTTCGCCACAAGATGATTGTTGAAACTGTTCTAGGAGCTATAAATAGACTTGTTATGAGAAAAGAGTTTCCGTGGTCAAATAACTAGGAAATGCTGCACACGCTGGACCCCTCTGAATGACTGTCATGCACGCCCACACGCTACAGGCTCTCTAGGCAGCTTGCAGCTAAGAAAACTACATAGCTTAGTTTAACCTCAACATTTCCAAAATTGATCTGGGCATTGAGCACTTTTCATGGTATGCTTGCCAACATTTCCCATACCACCATGGGAATTAACTTTATTTTAAATAAATTGACTTTATTTTTTTATTTTCTAAGTTGGGAGACTTGCTTTGTTACCCAGGCTGGTGTATAATGGCATGGTCACGGTTCACTGTAGTGTCGACCTCCTGGGCTCAGGCAATTCTTCTGCCTCAGCCTCCTAAGCAGCTGGGACTACAGATACGTGCCACCACGTCCAGATATTTTTTTTTAATAGGGACAAGGTCTTACCCTGTTGCCCAGGCTGGTCTCAAACTCCTGGGCTCAAGTAATCCTCCTGCCTCGGCCTCCCAAAGTGCTGGGATTACAAGCGTGAGGCATCACGCCTGGCCGAAATTGTAAAAAAGGAGGCAACTGATGGTGGAAGTATAGCTACCCTGCCATGTCAGCTGCTTTGCCACCCATCCTAGGTGAGTATGGTATACTCTCTACATGGCTGCAAGAAATGTATTTGTCCACATCTGGTGTCCATAATTGCCCTACAACTCGAAGTCAGGTCCTGTTACCATCCATTAGGTATAAAAAGAACACTTAGGACTTAGCTCTAGATTCTGAGGTAATACTATAGCAAACTAGAAAACAAGGAGAAACAGGTATCTGAAAAGAGGATCGGAACAGAGAACAGAGTCTGAAGTAAGGAACTGAAGAAAAACAAGCCATGAACCTGACATCTCTTGCCTCCCTCCCACTCACTATCTGATTATGTAGTCAGAAGCATCTATGTATTTAAGGATCAGCATCCCTAATAAATGGTCCCTGAAATTTAAGCCAATTTGAATACGAACAGGATATCCAGTACTTGCACACAGAAGGATGGAAAACCAGGAAGTGAGAAGGACGTCTTTGCAACATATAACTGTAAGTGAGTGTGGCAGCGTCCATGTTCGGAATCTAATAGTTGAGGTCACTTTTCAAAACCACTCCCAACTTCAGAGCACAGAACGTCTCAGTCACACCCAAAAGGTTTAGCCAAAGAATGTGACTAAAGCTAGAAAGCAGCCACTAGGTTTTTCACAGAGGATGAGAGTTTGCCCTGCCTGGGGACAGGCATGCCCCTATGCAAAGTGGGCCCCACAGCTGTCCACTGTTGGCCCTCACCTTGCGGGGCAGCAGATCCGGGAGGACAGTCTGCTATGGGCAGAATGAGGCTGGGCTGTGCTGGAATGAACCACTCCCTCAGCGAGTCTAAATGAGGATGAAGCATTTCTGAGCCAGCTAGGGGCCAAAACCCATCCAAGAATAGAAGTGGATGGGGCACAGGCTTTTTAAGTGTGTTCCACAGCAATCCAGATGAGAACACTGTTTTTCGGTTTTTTGAGTTGGAGTCTCACTCTGTCGCCCGGGCTGGAGTACAGTGGCACGCTCACAGCCACCTCAGCACCACAGCCTCAACCTGCTGGGCTCACACAAGCCTTCCACCTCAGCCTTCCACGTAGCTGGAACCATCGGCATGCACCACCATGCCCAGCTAATTTTTTGTACTTATCGTAGAGACAAAGTTTTGCCAGTTTGCCCAGGCTGGTCTCGAACCCCTGGGTTTAGGCAATCCTCTCGCCTCCACCTCCCAAAGTGTTGGGATTACAGGTGTGAGCCACTGTGCCTGGCTAGAGAACACTGTTTCTAAAAAGGCTTTTGTTTTCCTGGAGAACTCTTGTTTCAAAGTGGACTTTCTTGGACAGGGAGGTCTTTGATAAAATTGGGTGTGTGAGTGAGTGTTAAGAGTGAATGCAGAGAATACTAGACTGGGTCACAAGCATAAGTTGCCACAGAAAGGAGAGACGTCCCAGAAGCCAGAGGTGCCTTGTGAGAACACTAAGCTATCCAGAGAAGGACAATGTCTACGTGGGAAGTTCATTCCGCACAGTGGCTATGAGGGTGGGCTTTCCAGGAAATAGACTTGAATTGGAATCACAGCGCCCCTCCTCCCACCCCTACATACTAGCTGGGGCAATCTTGCTGTGGGATCTTGTTGAGTCTTAGTTTCCTTAGCTGTAAAGTGAGACTAAGAATCTCTAACTCTTGGGGATTAAATGCAATAATGCATATAATATACTCAGCACTATGCCTGGCACGTTGTAAGTACTTGATATTCTTTAGTCATTGTAAGGGTCAAATTTCTCTCTAGGGTTGGGTTAAAAGACACAAGGAAAACAGGCAAGCTTATAGAAGTAATGAGGGCCGGGCTCGGTGGCTCAGCCTGTAATCCCGCGCCTTTGGGAGGCTGAGGTGAGTGGATTGCCTGAGCCCGCGGGTTCGAGACCTGCCTGGGCAGCGAGACCTCATCTCTACAATAAATCAAAAAATCAGCCGGGCGTGGTGGCGCATGCCTGTAATTCTGGCTACTTGGAAGGCCGAGGCAGAAGGATCGCCAGAGCCCAGCAGGTCGAGGCTGCGGTGGCCGGGAGCGGCCACTGCACTCCAGTCTGGGCGACAGAGTGAGACTCCAACTCAAAAAAAAAAAAAAAAAGAAGTAATGAGGAATGAGAGAAAGTTAAACTCTCCTATGACTTGATAAAATGTCCATAGAAAAAGACAATCTCAGTAGAGTTACATCAGGTAAACCGAATGGGTCCGCTGCCCTTGCTTGTGACTGGCCCTATATATCCTCAGTGAGACATCGGACTGATATGACCAGCCAAAGCTGGGCAAAGTGTAAGGATGGGGTTTGACTGGCTGTTGGGTGGGTAGTTTGTTTTGCAGGAATTGTTTGGTTATTGGTGAAACAGAGGCCAAACTGTGTTTGTTTGTGTTTTTTTTTTTTCCATGAAACTGGCATTTTATAATCATTCTTTAACTTCCATTGTAGCTTTAAATAAGATCCTGGCAGCTTTCAATTTTTACAATTTTTAACGTTTCTGGAAATAAGGTCAGAAAACAAAAAGGGTGAAATTAAGCCCTTTTCTCCTGCATGTTTGCTGTGCTACTGGAAAGACAGGGGGTCCCTCTCCAAGCTTATCTGTCTCTCATTTCCCAGTTCCTGCATGCCCCTCACATGACACCACACTGCAGTGCTTCAGCCCATAGGACAGAAAGGCAGAGCTCCAGGATTTTGTTATAAAACACAGGCATAAGATCAATGGAATGGTTTTGAACGCATCTGCTTGCAAATGGGAATTTTTACAAGAGGGACATAAAAGAGAAATTAGTTCAGATTTCCCTGGACAGATGCTTTAAAGAAATCTGAGCCTTCTAAAATGCTACCCAAAAGCTATTCTAAATTCTGAGAAAGATACAAAATTGTTGTTAGTTAAATGTTTAATGTTTATTACCACTAGTATATTCATTTTAGAACAAATTTACACCACAGTGGAGTTACATTTTCATGTACTATGAGTACATTTTATCAATCACTGCGGTCCCTGGTGAAATCAAAGTAACAATGCAGTGGGCTCATTTTATAGAAGCTAGAAGACTGTTTTACTATTTTTTTGATTGGTTTCAAAACTTATGTTGTCATGTCTTTAATGATATTTTTGGGTATTTAGTCAAACATTCCTGAGCAAGGATTACAATCTTTAATTATTACATTAATCCCCTGGGAATAAACACTGACACGGAACACGTTATGACTCAGATTCTAAAAGTCCATGGTAGCCAGAAGCCTGCTGTTCTTGGAGATGACATTGCCACGTGTTCAGGAGGGTCAAAGCTAACTGAGTTACATCAGCTGTTTGTTAAAAGGGTGCCACCAAAATCTGATAAATTAAGCCAAAAAAAGGAATCAGTATCTGCTTATTTGTCTGTATAAAGTAATGTCAGATCAACAGATCATGACAAAATAGGAGCTGCCTATACTGTTTAGGAGAAAAAGGTATTTTAAAATACCATTTGATCAAATGAGGTCCCCAACTTGATAACACATAAAATAATCTGGGATCCTAGAACTATAAGAAAGGAGTGGAGGGGTGAGGACAAAAATCAAGAGAATTCTTATTTTGTTTCAGCTGATCATTGATTGACAATATTTGCTGTAGTGTTTGCTGTCTTTGCTAGTTTAATCACATATTCTATTCTTCAATTCAAGATCATAGCATTTTCACATTTGCTGTGGGGAGATCACACATCAGGAAACATTTGCTTGTCTATCCCAAAACATTCAGACTTAGCAGTAAAAATTAATGTATATGATGCCCATTGAGAAAACAGCTACTGATCTCCCCTCTGAGAAAGCCAAGGTGCCACAGGGCCCTAGCTCTCCATGTGAAAACAACAGCAATTATACGCCTTTCTGGAGTCCCTGCGGAGAAGGATTACTTCACTTTCTGAGGAGGAATTTATTTATACAGCTTGAACAACTATCTGCTGAATTTTAATTTCATCCTTTCTTGAAAATAAGTTTGGGCTCTCCTTTTAAAAACATGCCCAGGAAACAACAGTCTGACAGGGCCTGAAATAAAAGTTTTCAGGCTGCCGGCAGGGATGTGATACATGAATATCTGCTCTACAGTGGATCTCCTATAACTTTGAGCCCCTGATCAGAAGTCCCTCAGGCTCTTTCTCCACCTAAGATGTCAGCAGCCCCTCAAACAAGCCTCCGCATGTGTGTGCCTCAAGTATGACACTCTCATCTTTGGACTGAAACAAAAGCCAAAGGTGAATCCTGGGCCCTCAGTACTTCAGGAATGACTCAGCATTGATCCTGACTGAGCTCTTTGGAGAAACTCAGATGAATATGAGAAAATAAGTGCAGGGTGGAGCCAGAACACTGGGTAGTGCGACTCTGAGAAATATTTTTCCTCATTTGTAAAATTGTCACCATTGTTGCAATACATGTGTCATTCACAGGATATGTGACAACCCAGTAGAGACTCCAACCTCCATGAGCACCTGTGTCTAGAGTTCCAGAGGCCAGGCTATTTACTTGGGACAGCCACCAAGAATGGTCTTTTCATTGTTGGAGTTTTTCTTTTTTCTTTTTCTTTCTTTTTTTTTTTTTTTTTTTTTGAGTTGGAGTCTCATTCTGTTGCCCAGTCTGGAGTACAGACACGCTCCCAGTCACCACAGCCTCACCCTGCTGGGTTCCAGCGATCCTTCCACCTCAGCCTTACAAGTAACCAGAACTACAGGCGTGCACTACCACACCTGGCTAATTTTTGATTTATTGTAGAGACGAGGTCTCGCCGAGTTGCTCGGGCAGGTCTCGAGCCCGTGGGCTCAGGCAATCCACTCGCCTCAGCCTCCCAAAGTGCTGGGATTACAGGCTGAGCCACCGAGTCCGGCCTGTTGGAGTTTTTCAGAGATGTGTCTCCATTCTTTGATTTTCTTACATAATATATTCGCCCTTGGTAATCTCATCCAATTTCAATTAACTATACTCAGTCAACTCTAAAATCACCAGGTCTCTCCACTGAGAACCAATGCTCTGCGTCCAACCTCCTGATGGACATCTTCACTGCTTGTCTACAGCAACGATCTTATCATCTCCCCCTCTTTCCCAAACCACTTCTCTTCCTGTATCCGCTGCCTCTGTGAAGAATAAATACCTCCATCCAGCAAAGCACCCAAGCTAGACGCCCAAATGTCAACTTTGACTTTCTCTCCCTCACATCCATTCGTGACCAAGTCCTATCAATTTCACCTCTTAATTTCTCATGAACCAGTCCACTCCTCTCCATCTCTATTGCCACAAACTTGGTGGAGGAGGTCACCACCCTCTCAAAACCTATGTTCCATCACAGGTTTCCTAAACTGAAAGTCTAAGCATTTTCAAACGCACTAGGGCTTTCAAAGGCTCAATATGATCTTTCTTACTCTCCTGCTCAAAGCCTATTCCCACTGCCCTCAGTCTAAAGTTAAACTCTTTTGTGTCACATGAAAGATATTTTTAATGTATCCCCAATTTATCACTATAATCTCATCTCTTGCACTTTATAATCTGGTCACTGTATTTGAATTCCCTGTTTTGCTTTGTTTAATTTTATATTTTTAGACACAGGCTCTCGCTATTTTGCCCAGGTTAGAGTGCAGTGGCTATTCACAGGCACAATCCTAATGTACTACAATCCAGAACTCCTGGGCTCAAACCATCTCCCCACCTCAGTTTCTCGAGTGGCTGGGACTACAGGCTTGCATCACCCCTGGCTGTATTTAATTCTTCCTTTCCCTTGCTGGGTTATAAACTCCTTGAAGACAGGAATTTAGTCTTGTCCACAGTTGTAACCTAGCACCTAGTTCAATGTTTACACATAGTGGGTATTTAATCATTGAACTAAAATTTATCTCTTCTATAATTTTTTCCTAAGTTTTGGCAGCTATGATTGAAAGTTATAAGGCAATATAAATGGATAAATAACAAATAAATTAAAAGCTCAGATGTGGCTAGGCTCGGTGGTTCAGCCTGTAATCCCAGCACTTTGGAAGGCCAAGGTGAATGGATTGCCTGAGCCTGTGGGTTCGAGACTGGCCCAGGCAACTTGACGAGACCTCTCTCTGCAATAAATAAAAAATTAGCCAGACGTGGTAGCACGCACCTGTAGTTACGGTTACTTGGAAGGCTGAGGCAGAAGGATCACCGGAGCCCAACAGGTCAACACTGGGGTGAGTGTGCCACTGCACTCAAGCCTGGGTGATGGAGTGAGACTCCAACTCCAAAAAAAAAAAAGAAAAAAAAGCTCAAATGTGTGAGACCTGCCTGCATCCATATGATAAAGTCATATTTTTTGCAACTAAATGTTGTCCTCTTTTATGTGAGGGAATTAAATATATCAGCGTGTCAGTGTTGGAAAAGGAGAACTTTGACTTTCAGGTAGTAAAACACCCAAAGAAGTCTGACATTGTCTGAGTTGGAAAAAGTCACATTCTTGGGCTGCTTGGACACTCAGGAGTCTTCATTAGACACTCTCTCATCGCAAGTGCCAGAAATCCAACTCAATTAACTTAGACACTCATCCCCCAAAAAACTGGTGATTTGTGCATGGAATCCAAGGAAGATTGAATACAGAAAGGATAGCCATGCAGACACGTCTCAGAAAGGACTCAAAACCAAGACTTGAAAGCAACTAATGTGGAAGGGGGTTTAAAAAGACATAGGGACCGAGCGCTTAATTCGCTAAGACTCACTGGGACTCTACTCTGAAAACAAAGCAAAACAAAACAAAACCCTGCACGCTTTCCCTAGTTCTCTCCACATGAAGGAAAACACTACTATTTTCTGGGGCTGCCATAACAACATACCAAAAACTGGGTGACGTAAAACAACATAAATGTATTGTCTCACAATTCTGGAGCTAGAAGTCCAAAATCAAGGTATCAGCAGAGTCATGCTCTCTCTGATGGCTTAGGGGAAAATCCTTACTGGCCTCTTTTAGCTTCTGATGTTGGTACTCTTTGACTTGTAGGTGCTTCACTCTAATCACATGGCTGTCTTCTCCCTGTGTGTCTTCACATGGTCTTCCTTCTGTGCCTGTCAGTCTCTGTGTTTGAATTTCCTCATTTTATAAGGACACCAGACATATTGATTAGGGTCTACCCTAATGATCTTGCCGTAATTTATTACATCTATAGAAACCCCAAATAAGGTCACATTCTGAGGTCCTGAGGGTTAGTACTTCAACATACTTTTTTCAGGGGGCAGACACAATTCAACCTATGACAGTCAACAACAGTTTCCAATATTTGCATCTAAAGTTTCCTCTACCAGAGGAATAGTTCAGAAGTCCCTGACCTAATTAGCCAGAGATGGGGTGTGCAGTTGTCGCCCAAGCTATTCAGGAGGCTGAAGTGGAAGGATCGCCTGAGCCCAGGAGGTCAGGTGGAGGTTGAGCCATGATAGTGCCACTGCACTCTAGCCTGGGCAACACAGTAAGACCTCCACTCAAAAAAAAAAAAGTTCCTGACGTAGTTTGTGTGGCATGCCCACTCCCTGGACCAAACAACCAAGATGGGGGTAGCAGAGTTCTATAAGAACACGGCTATTTCTGCGCTAGCTATATAGACGGCGAAAGAGCCATTCCCAGGAAATCGTGACATGGAACAGCTATGCCCAAATCTGCTTCCCTAATAGTGACAAGGAGACAGACTAATGTAAGACGATGCAGAAAGATACACATCTCAACCAAATGACTGGGAAACATTCACAAGAAAGGGGGTATTAGGCTGGGCTTAGAAACTCATGCCTGTAATCCCAGCACTTTGGGAGGCCAAGGCAGGAAGACTGCTCAAGCCCAAGAGTTTAAGACCAGCCTGAGCAACATAGCGAGACCTCATTTCTACAAAAAAAATTTTTTTTAATTAGCCAGGCATGGTGGTGCCTGCCTGTAGTTCCACCCACTCAGGAAGCTGAGGCAAGAGGATCATTTGAGCCCAGGAGTTTGAGGCCGCAGTAAACTGTGATCATGCCACTACATTCAAAAAAAAAAAAAAAAAATGGGAAGAATGTTAGAGGATCAGGAAAGAAGTATACATATATCAAATGTGTATCTTTAATATCATAGCTGGGAAGCAAACCAAAGCTTTTCAATTTACTGCTGCTGCAAATGAGAGATGTATTATTTTTCTTTTTCAGAGGGTACAGTCAACCAGTTTTTCTCCCTATGGTTAACATTCCATTATATATATTTTGCTCCTAATTTCTTTCATGGTCCTGAGATGAAATCATGCTTGTGTGAGAACAAATTCATTAAAACGGTGGCAAAGTTTTGGCACCAGAAATAAAGTTCTTCTTTAAGATTATGAACTTGGGCTAAATGAGGACAAAGGTATCTCAGATTTTCCTGTACTTGAGCTGGGCACAGTGGCACCTGTCTGTAGTTCTAGCTACTCTGGAGACTGAGGCAGGAGAATCGCTAAAGGCCAGGTGTTCAAGGCCACAGGACACTATAATCCTCCCTGTGATTAGCCATTGCACTCCAACCTGGGCATCATAGTGGAACTCTGTCTTTAGAAAAGTTTTTTAAAATATCCTTTACTTAAAGGTTGGTATGACTATTTAAACATATACTGGGATTGTTCTAATTGTTAAACTTATTTGTTGCAAAATAAAATTGGGCAGGTCTGTTTTGGTTACCACTTAGATTTACAATCTTAAAAAATGTGTTTTCAACCACGCTGCCCATCAAAAGATGACTGAATAAAAAAATGTGGTACATATGCACGATGGAATATTACACGGCCATAAAGAAGAACGAAATCATGAACTTCACAGCATCCTGGATGGACCTAGAGTCTATAATACTGAGTGATCTTTCACAGAAACAAAGAACTGAGTATCACATGTTCTCACTCATAAATGGACCTTGAACAGTTATCATAATACTATAAGAAAAGGATTGGCAGTAGTGGGAATCTGCCTGGGTAAGGGGGGACACATCTCATCAACAAGGGTACCAGCATAATGAATGTTTGTGTACCTAACCCTGAATTGTATCCCACATCTTTCAAGTAAAAAAATTTAAAGGAAAAAAATGTGTTTTAAAGTAGTTTTTAATTATAGAAAAATAATACTTGCTCATTTATAGACATTTTGGAAAAACCTATGAAAGAATGTTTTAAATTTTGAATCACCTATAATTCCACTGTTATAGGCTAAAAAGAGGCCATTTTGGTTATATTAGAATAGTCATTTAGGAAAAAAAAAGCGTTGAGAGAGACATAAAAACTGCTTGAAGTGAAAAGTACACATTCTTTCTTCTCTCTCCCAACTGTCACGGCCCTCCACTCCCCCACTTCCTCTCCTCGTGTGGCCTTGCCCAACTGGTAAACAGCCGGCAAGCCAGACCACCTAAGAATTAGGAGTGGTCCAAGGCCAGCAGGAGTGTGTCTGAAAGCCTGGAGTCGGCGTTGCCCACTTCCCTCCATCTATAAATATGGGGATATCAAACTGTTACAGACTAGGACTCTGGGAGTGGAATAAAAGATCGTTACAATTATGCTTTAAAACAATCTAAAGCTATCATTTTAAAGGTTGTGTCCTTCCCTTCCTTCCAAATATGCATTTGTCTGCCCCTTCCTCTAAAAAAACTGTAAATTCCAAAATGTTACCTAAAATGTCAGCGTGACCAGGAGACTTTGCTTTATGTCAGTGGTCACATATCAAAAATTATTCATGTAAATTTTGAGTCATGCTAAAACTGCACATAGGTTTCAGACTCGGTGGGTGAAGGGCTATGAATTTTGGATATAAATACTGGAATGAATCTGTGTTGCTGCAAGTGAGTTTTTTTGGTAAGGATGCCGACCCATCTCCCTATAACCTGGTTATAGAAATTAAACACTCCCTTTTCTCCCTGTCTCTGTTTCTCATCTTTTAATATGCTGTGAGGGATACCAGCCGATTTACTGGATCAGGCTATAACACTACCACTAACCTTAACATTTCTTTCTTTCTTTTTTTTTTTTTAAGCAGGATTTACTGAGAGGACAGAAAAGCTCCCACAGTGGGAGGGGATCCGAAGGGGTTGTCCCACTGTTAACATTTCAATTATCTTTACTAATTATTTTCTCTATTTATGTAAGTAAATTTTTTAAATTTTGCAAAGTGAGATTTATATTATAGTCTTATGACCCAATTTTTTCATTTTATGTTTATTATGAGTCTTTTTCCCATGGAAATATCATTTTTACTGGTTTGTTTGTTTGAGTTGGAGTCTCACTCTGTTGCCCAGGCTGCAGTGCAGTGGCATGCTCACAGCCACCACAGCCTCAACATGCTGGGCTCAGGTGATCCTTCCACATCAGCCTTCCAAGTAGCTGGAAGCACAAGTATGCACCACCATGCCCAGCTGATTTTTAAAAAAATTTATTGTAGAGACAATATTGCTCTGACTGATTTCGAACCCCTGAGCTCAGGCAATCCTCTGGGATTATTGGCGTGAGCTACTGCACCCGGCCAAAAAATCATTTTTAATCACAGGATAATATTCAAAGATATGCCACATTTCATATAAATATTATTTTATTGTTGGACATGTAGGTTGCTTATTATATTTATTTAATATAAGGATGTCCCAAATATATACATGCGTAAGTTGTACTGTAAGCACAACTAATCATCCTAAGGGAGATGCAAAGCTTTCGGCCATCAGCAAGCAAATTTCAATCTCTTCTACAGAATCAGGATTTAAAATGAGATAAAATCTAAATCATCACAAGAAAATTAACCAAAATCTAAACAATTAATAAACATATCCAATTCCTAATTACAAACTATCTCATGTATTGAAAAGCACATTATTCAGGTTCCTTGCCTCCTTCCAAATCTTTTGGGAATGCTCCCTTGCTAATAAATTTGTCACATCAGAAAGAGGAGATAGAACCAATTAATATCTGCATTGATGTCTGTGTTTCGGTGATGTTGAAGAACTACACATTCCACCTCTATTCCAGAGCTGCTTATCCAAATTCTCTTAGACAGTATAACTGAGAATTGTGCCCATAGAAAGATGCAACCCAGTCACCACTAGAATTATTTAGTGCAATTTAGTGAAAAAAGGGTAGGACTTACACTCACTACACCTGGGTTCTGGTCTCCATGCTGGCACTTCCGGGAGCACATCTTTGGGAAACAGTATTTATGAGTCAATTTGCATCTCTCAAATAAGAAAGCAGACAGGTTAACGATTGCTGAGTACAGATGCTTTGCATAAGTTATCTCATTTAATTCTCACTAGAAAATAATGTACCTCTTTCAGGAATAAGAAAATAGGCTCAGACCAGTTAAGTAATTACTCAAACTGCTGAAGAGGCAAGACAGGACTTGATTCTTAATCTGTCTAGCCCTAAAGATCATGTCCCCTCCCACCATGTTGCTTCCTGGACTCACTTGGACTGTGAGGAAATTCATTGAATTTGAATGTCCCCTTTAACATAGTGAGCACAGCTTTCACGCCTGCAACAGTTTTTGCATTATAGTTCATTGGGGTGGAGGGTTGGGACCAGGGTCAGGACTAGGTTAAGACAAGGGAAACAGTCACTTCAGGCGCAAAATGGAAGGGGGCAAACAACTCAAGTCAAGATAAATGATATTTCAATACTATACTTTAAAATATCTAACTTAGCCGGGCTCGGTGGCTCAGCCTGTAATCCCATGCCTTGGGAGGCTGAGGTGAGTGAATTG